>NW_019384648.1:577598-627652 GCF_000671375.1 Centruroides sculpturatus | reverse complement strand
TTTTCTTATATTTACTGTTTAATAAACCCTGAAGAAGAACAATATTTATACATGAAAAACATGCCCTACAGAAAACAAACTAACTTAAATTATAACAAATATTCATATTTCAACTTATAAAATGCTTGATGATTTCATCAGAAAACGTCTTATAACATTACATTTATAATAAAATAATTTTAGTTTTTTTTTTACTTTAAAAAGTTTCTTTTTAATTAGGATAGCATTTTATTTTATTTTATTTTATTTCAGAATCACTTGAAGTAATTGATCCAAACCATCATCAGATTACCTTGTTCCATTTTTATAAGATCATTAATAAATTGTATTGTATTAAATGTATTAGATTAGAGGATAATTTGTCATTATTCCACAAAATATATTTAAAGGAAGATTAAATCGAATTAAAACTTTTTAATATTCTAAATAATGTCTAATTAATAAAAATATTTTCGAATATACTATAATCCTCAATTATTTTTCTATAAGCTTATATTAAATTTTTAAATTAAAAACATGTCTTATTTTAATTAATTAATTACGTAACGAAACGTTTTAACTTTTTCCTGAATATTATTAAATAAATTAAAATAAATACATTGGATATAGTTTTTAAAAATATAAGATATTATGAGTTTTAATGTGTTTAAAACATAATTAAATGAAATTTTATAGTTAAATTAATTCAAATTCATATTTTCCAGAGTCGTAATTTTATTTTTCGAATTAATTCAAAATTTTCAAAGTTTTCTAAACACATAATTTTATTATAATACATAAGCTCTTAATACTGCAGTTCCAGTTGAATTGTTTACTACAAAATAATTCAAAAAGACAAAAAAGTTTGAGCTTATTTTCTTCATTAGAACTTTAATAAGAATTTTAAAAAGCATTATTTAAAATAATTATAATTAAGCTGTTTTTATTATGTATTTTCATATTCGATGTGTTTATATTATGAATTATCAGTAGAGTAGCGATACAAAAACAGATGGGATATATGCTCCAGGCGCTAAATAAGAAAGTGCGTTATGAAATATTCTATTAGATAGTAACTAAATAAAAAACTGTCAACAAAAAGTTAAATATTACGTTAATATTAATATTTAAAATGTTCATAAACAAAAACATCTGTTTTATTCAACATCAGTGTGTGATGATAAAACATCAACATATACTGTATACACTGTATTGCCCTTGGGTGTCGCAAGTTCGCGATACGTTTCTGTTAATTATTTTTTTTCTGAAAAACATGTTTGTTTTATTTTATTATTAATACACTCACTGGCAGAAAAGTTACGTAATAAGAAGAGGAAGTTATAATTGAATGAAACTTTATTAGTGTGAAAGTAATAACAATGGTAATAAGTGATTGCAATATCAAAGGAAAGGAAGAATTCTTGTGGAACAAAAGCACAAGTACAAGTCATCCTTAGTATCTTGTAGAACTTTCTCTTGTCTGAGTACATGCGGTGATACAGTTGGGCATGTAAGCATGCAGATGCAGTATATTCTGCAACAGACTTGCCCTCGTATGTTGCAACTACCTCTCCAGATTCCTCACACTCGTAGATGGCGTTTCATCTCGTCTCACAAATGTTCAATAGGTAACAAAACTGAAGATCGTTTTAGTCTTACCTTGAAAGGAATTTTTTGAACGTAATACTGTACCATCAATATCACTTATATTACTACTAGAAATGATCGATTGTCTAACAAGGTGACTTCCAGACTAACATGCCAGCATCGAGTTGAGGGCAGTTTGCCACTCAACAGACATTAAAGCACTGGTCCTTCATACTTTCACATGGAGAAGTCTTTTCACAAACAATCGGAATTTGTTACTAAAGACGATACATTGCAGTCCATAGCAATCTATGCTTCTCTGTCGCGGTTGCAAACGAAATAGACTATGTTGAGGTGTTAATGGCAAAACTCGTAGCGGTCGCCGTGCATTCAAATTTTCCTCTGCAAGCCGCCTGCCAATGGTAATGGAAGAAACAAGGTTCTATAGCAAGACTTCCATGTCTATGAATGGTGAACAAAGACGTCACTGCAGCTGTTCATATTTGGCGATCAGATAATCTTTCTTGGAAGTCTGTTTGGGACGTTCAAATCTTGTCTGCCTGAGGTATCCAATTCCCTTAACATTTCAATCAAGTCAGAATGACCCAGAAAACGATCAGTTCTTCGAGTTCTGTTTTCCTCAGCCTGATGATGTGACTTTTGTGAAACTCCTTCAGGAATGTGTGATGAATTTGACTACGTCGTACAGGCACTGAAAAGTTCTAAACGCAGTGAGACTCTGCCAGCCTTTTTACAGGATACTGATTTAAAACACTCTGGTGGTATTACATAACATTAATAATCATTTACATACCTGTCTGAGACATAGCTGTATATCTCTGTGATGCCATAGAGGTATGCCATAGATTTGCCAATAATAGATGCCAATAATCGAACAATTCTATCTGGAGGTGTATCTTTTTGTCAATGAGTGTAAGTAAAAATAACAGTCATAATTAGTGTAAAGGTATAATTAATTAAAATGACAACTTTTATTGATGTATTTTTCCAATTTATGCTGTTTTAATAAGAACGGGTTATAAGATAATTATATAAATAAATAAATAAATATATGTATATATAATTAATTATATTGAATAATATCAATATGTATATTAATATATTATTCAAAATGAATCAGAAAATCAAAACTTATTAAGATATAAAAAGTTTATTTAATATAAATTTTTCTTGAGATTTAATACACTAGTCCAACACTTTCTCTAATTCAAGAAACATTTTAAAACATTAACTTCTTTTAATGATCTCAAAATTCTCTGATTTGTCTAGTATTAGTTCTATTGACTCAGACTATTTTTCTTTTAAAGTTGGAAATGCTATTCTTCTTCAACCTCCTGTTCCTCAGATCTAGCTCCTAATGACTTTTCTTAATCCAAAGTTAAAGAAAGTTTTAAAAGAAAAATGATTTGAGGCTTCTTGAGGTGACTGAAAAAAATCTGATTTTTCTAAACGTTTTCTGTATTGAAGAAATCGTTGGAGAAAGCGTTGACACTCAGAATAATTATTTTATATAATATTATATAATTTTTTTTATATTCTAATTCTTTTCACATTTGATTTTTTCACTCATCCTTGGAACTTTTTCAACTTACTTTGTTTAGAATATAAAACAATATTGAAAGCAAATTTCAGTTGCATTAACATTTCAATACAACTTAAAATCTTACAAGTTTATTATCTCGCAGATTTAATACTTTTAAACATTTGCCGATAATAATTGATGAAAATGCTTTGAAGATATACAATGTTTTAATAATATAATTCTTTTTATGATTACGCCTAAATAACTAAAAATATAGAGGAGAAGGTGGTATTATGGAACCCCAATTACATTTTAGTGAATTGTAAACAAGGTATCATAACTACATGGGTACAAACAACCGGACAAGACAAAACACACAGCAAAAGACGAAATCTGGAGTGCCAGAGCGCTCTTATGCGGTCTGACGGGAGAGAGGCGGGTTTAAACAACCGGACAAGCCAATTATTATATATACAGTATTTACTTTTTATATAATTAATATATAATTATATGTACAGATCAAACTGAACTGAATTTACTCGCCTAAACTGTTAGTAGTTTGGCGCTGGACAGCGGTAAAGTAGTTCGGCTGACCGATGACGTCTTACGTAATTATAGTTTTTTACCGTTGTGTACGGATACCGTTACAATTTTTTCGCCGTCTAATAGGAATCGTAATTATAGTAACCAGTCTTATAGGGGGATCTACTGTACATTAGTTAATTATAGCTTGGCACTTGTACAGTTTTCAGACTACCGTTGTTTGAAATATTTTCTTACAAAAAATTGATCGATTCTAGACTAATTTCAGTCAACATTTTTAAAACACATAATTTTTTGGTAATAATATGTATAAATTATGCTATAAACAAAAAGTTGTAGGATTACTTACCGAGTGTGCATTGTTCGACATCGCCATTGCTTAATCTTGTTTTCGTCGCGGATCAGCGCATCAAACGGCGGCCGCGTTTTTTTTGATAAGTTATTTTTCCGCAAAAAATTTGTTGAACTTTGGAGACATCATTACACTAGAGCGTTGTTCATCCGAATCAATTGGGGACTGGGGTGGTTCGGATAACTTATTTTTCGGATAACCGATTATGTACGAAAAAATATATTAACCTATTCCGTGTTTAAATTTTTTTCCGTTGCGTCGCTTTGCGTTGAATTTTCGTCGATGTTAAGCCTAACGTAAACTTTTCAAAATAATAATCGTGACTATTGTATCGTTAAAAATTATTTCTTTATTTTGTACAAACAAAATAAATATACAGTAGAGCGTCGATTTTCCGAAAGTCAATCATCCGAAAGAATTCCAGTCGGCAAATTGAAATTTTCGCCATTGCTGTGGCGCTTCAATCTTTGGCTATGTCTTGGGCTACTCAAATATTTTACGTTTTTGATACTAAATTAACTTCTGAAGTATAATTTTTTATTGTTTTTATATTTTTCAATATATTTATTTTGTTTGTACAAAATAAAGAAATAATTTTTAACGATACAATAGTCACGATTATTATTTTAAAAAGTTTACGTTAGGCTTAACATCGACGAAAATTCAACGCGAAGCGACGCAACGGAAAAAAATTTAAACACGGAATAGGTTAATATATTTTTTCGTACATAATCGGTTATCCGAAATATCAGTTATACGAACATCCCCAATCCCGAATTGATTCGGAAAATCGACGTTCTACTGTATTGAAAAATATAAAAACAATAAAAAATTATACTTCAGAACTTAATTTAGTATCAAAAACGTAAAATATTTGAGTACTTCAAGATTTCCTAAAGATTGCAGCGCCACAGCACTAGCGAAAATGTAAATTTTCCAACTGGAATTCTTTCGGTTAATTGACTTTCGGATAAATGAAGCTCTACTGTAATAGAAATAATTTTTAATGATTGTTTAATAAGAAATGTTTTTTCACAAGAAATGTATAAAATTACAGTTTTGTACTAGACGTACAGTATCTAATGTTGGCCTATATACTGTACAGTTGATAGCAAACTCAACTTGTTTAAACTCTCCGTAGCGTGTAAGTAGTTCGGTTGCTCGTCTACTACTGGTTTAGACTCAATCAATACTGTCGCGACATGAGTCGGCGATGACGTTTTATTGCATTTTACGAGTCTTTTTTAGCGTTTTTATACGAATACGGTCGCAATTTTTTGCCGCGATATACGAATCCGCATTATATGAATTCGCGTTATAGGGAGTCTACTGTATTCTGTGGATAAATGTGTGTGTATGTGTGTGTGTGTGTTGGAGTGTATTTCATCTAATATGTCAGGATGGGTAAAGACTAATTAAGTAATTAAATTTGGCACGGTAGCTTGTGCATAAGAGTTATTGATGATATTCAATTTTGGTGTTGAAAGGTAGAAGATTGCTACGTGTTATATTTTGAGTGGGGTCAGAATTAGTGATGATTTCACTCGTTATTAGCATTTATAATTATTTACAAAACTCATTTTTATCCTTAAAAATAAGACTTTTGCCATTTTATAATAATCGATAATATAAAAAGCTTTTTATAACAAAATCTCATAACAGATGGCGCCACACACAATTGTTTTATACAGTAGAGCCTCGATTATCCGACTCAATTGGGGACTGGGGTTGGTCGGATAATTGAAAAGTCGGATAACCGAAAAATATGAAAAAATCCATTATTAGTGTAGTATATTATTATATCCCATGTAATTAGTATATTAGTATATCGCTATTAACCTACTTTGCGTTGAATTTTCATCCATGTTAAGCCTAACAAAAATTTTTTTAAATAATAATCGTCGCTGTTGTATCGTTAAAAATTAGAAAATTAAGCCTCGTTTAAATACTGACTCTCTTTCATGGTCGATCCAGTGTTGCCAGCTAAAACACGTAAAAGTAATATTAAAGTAGCCAAGACATAGCCAAATATTGTAGCGCCACATCACTAGCGGACATTTGAAATTTGCCGACTAGAACGGTCGGTTAACCGAGGTGACGGTTAATCGTGGGTCGGATAATCGAGGCTATACTGTATTACGTTTAAAAATACAGCCGACCCCTCTATAACATGGTAGATACATTCCGTTCTTTATGAATCGATTTCTTACGAGTCCTTGCCAATCACAGCTTGACACGTGTAAAGTCTACGGACTACAGCTGTTTGATAGGTTTTCTTCCATAAAATTAATCGATTCTAGACTAATTCGACTCAACATTTCCAAAATACGTATATTTTTTTTTTTTTTTTGGTAATAAACCGTATAAACTATGCTATAAACAAAAAATTGTAGGATTACTTATAGAGTGTGCACCGTTCGACGTTGCCATTGCTCAAGCTTGTTTTCGTCGCGGAGCAATGCACGAAACCGCGGCCGCGATTTCTGATAAGTTATTTCTCTGCGAAAACTTCGTTGAACTTTAGAGACATCATTAATATAAATAATTTTTATGGCCGTTGAATAAGAAATATTTCTTTCACAAGAAACGTATAAAATTACAGTACTGTATTAGACTTACAGTACCTAATTTACATACTGTACAGAGGATAGTAAACAACTTACTCGCCTAAACTCTCCGTAGCGTGGCGCTGGACGGCGGAAAGTATATATATAATTATAATAAAGTTACAATAAATTAAGTTAATATATAATTATATATACAGTACCTAATTTATACTGTATATAATTAATATATAATACTGTACAGACGATAGTAAACTCAATTTACCTGCCTAAATTCTCCGTAGCGTAGCGCTGGACGGCGGAAAGTAGTTCGGCTGCCCGATGACGTTTTACCGAATTATAGGAGTTTTTTTTACCAGGTTTGTACGAATACCGTCGCAATTTTTTCGCCGTCTTATAGGAATCGTAATTATAGGAATCCGTGTTATAAGGGGTATACTGTATAAAAGTAACTTTTAAAATTTTTTTATAAAAGTGGGGAAAGTTACTTAATCATAATGCATTGTTTCAAATATTCGGAAATTTTTGGCATTTTTGGGTTTCGAAGTTTCGGGAAAAATGAGCCGAAACTACAAGATTTTAATTAATATTCAAACTACGTAAAAGGAAATTTTAAAGCAGAAGAGATTAAAATATCGGTGTTAGCACACAAACGTAGTGAAAATGTAGAGAAACTTTACTTGGCGCTCAAAATCATCGAACCTACATCAATCGATAACGAAAGGGTTTTCCCGATTTGTGGTAACATTTAACTCTTCCTTCTATGCGGGCACTAAGAAGGACTCAATTAGCAAGCCCATTATGGATTTGGCCAAGCCCAGAATAGGGCTGCCGGGTAGTGAAAGACGGAGCCCGACCCGTCCAGATTTGATTCCGAGTTCCCCAGAACGGTAGGCTGCCATCTTGAACGCTCGGCCCTCCCGACGTTATATTATTAGCATTGTATTTGTATTCTTTAATCCTTTGTGCAAAATCTCTAAGCTCATTTTAGTGTACGGAAATGTTTAAAATTATTATTAAAAAATATTTTCCGTATACAGGTATAAAATCTAATAAAATAACGAAAAATTTATTACAGTATTAATTTAAGCGTTGGATTGGCAACACTAAATCAAAGAATATATCAGAGAATAATCTTGTTAGCAGCGACAATGACGAATAACGGTAATCTCGACATCTGTAAAAATTTGTATGTTTCGTGTTGTGGAAGTTATCACACGTGGTCGTATCTCATGCATGCATTGACGAAATACAAAGAAGTAAACAAATGCATGTTAAATTAGTATTATTTATTTGATTAATTCTGTTTTAAAGGTACAAATTTTGTTTTAATATTTTCAATTCGTGTTATATTTGTGTGTTCATTTGAATGGTTTTCGTAAACAAATAGTTAATATACGTTCTTATAGCTTAATTCTTGCAATTTCTCGTATGTTTTATGCTAAACTGATGTTATAATTACCCAAGTGTTTTATATCTTAAATAGCTACACTTAAAAACTGAAATTATTATCAGTTTCCTTCATGGGAACAAATCAAGACACTCTAAATCAATGGTTATTGATCTATCGATCACTTAAACCAAATTATAGATGAACTTCAGACCAGTTATGCTCTATCCTGTTTGTATCCTGTAAACATCACATTGGATAGTAATAGGTTGTGTGTCAAAGTATTTCGTCTGTCCGGTAACCTATTGTAAGAGATGTAATGTGTGAAAGTATTCTTACTTATGGCTAAAAGAGCATAGAGTTGCGTTTTGAAGTAACTCTACGTAGTCGAAAGTATGCCCAACTGATCGGCCGGTCGGTCCGAGAACCGTCTGGTGCATACTTGCAGACGGCCGGTGGTACGTTGAAAACAACCGATCTAAATAACTTGTGTTATTTGGCCATTGGTTTTTAAAATTGTGATAGGACTGGCCTTGTGTTACATGATGTTTTCCAATGAGGACAAAAATTGCCCTTTAATGAGAAAAAATAATTTCTAGTGTGAAATTTCAGTTGCATACAGGGTTTTTATAGCTTATTTGGCAATTTTTGTTATTTTAAGGGTTAAAATGTAGTAAAAAAGGGAAAAGTGAATAATTTGAATTATTCTAAAATCATTCAATATGGGGTAAGTTCGTAAAGTCGAACGAGTTAAACGAGAATAACGCCATCGTTATTCTTATTTCGTTAGACTTTTCGAATGATTCGTTTATAACTAAATGGCTGTTTCTAAAATCAAAGATATGAATGTTACTAGGGCACTCTTATCTGAAATATTTTTCTTAGATTGCTTCATGTGGACAGTTATTTCTATCATTTCACCTTTTAATTCACAGTTTAAACACTCGAGTAGATTTAGAAGCATCGATATTGTCGGGTGCCATTTTCTTAACGAAGTGAACTAACTCTTTCCTTTGTGAACTTTGTTAGAGTTTCATTTGAAATGTCATCACCGCAGAGCATGGGCACTGAGAGAAACTACTACTTTTCAAACGATTCGTTACTAACACGTTTAACTCGTTCGACTTTACGAACGTACCCATGGTTTAGTTGATTTTGATATTCAAATGATCAATTCTTTTTCATTCAAATGAACTCATTACTAATATGTTAATTTACATAAATTTAATATACACTACAGAGCCAATTATGAAATTTAAAAGTACCTTTATTTAAAATCTAAAAATATTACAGGAATAAATGAATGAAAACATGGATGAACAACATGATGAGGGAAAAAGAAGTCTACCTGACAATTGCGAAAATTCACCTGCCAAAAAATTTAAAAGTGAAAATGAAGAACAAGTAAAATTTTTTGATATAATCTTTGTTTAATGCTTTAAAATTTCAGTAGTTCTATAAAAGCTGTATAGCAGTGTTTTTTCATCAGTTTTTTTTTTAAAAAAGAGGAGACATATTTGATAGACATTTGCAGAATTTTTCATCACCAACCCATATAAAAGATACTGTAGACAAAAAACTAAAGGACTACTTACCAACTCTGCATCGTTTGGGCTACCATTGCTTAAGCTTGTTTCCATTGTGGAGTATCACATTGAATGGTGGATGCATACGAAACGTGTCACGTGAGTCTGTTTTGACACCGCTCGGTTACGTGCTTACCTTGAAATGTCACTCATTTCAAGCATGTGACATCTCTGACACTTTTCAGACTGAAGAGACTGTGGACCAAGGTTTGATAAATATCACATTTGTTATGTTTCTGGTAATACCATAACATTTTGCAACAAAACCCACCGCCTTAAAAATTGATGATGATTTATTTTTTAGCATCAAGTCCACCAAAAACAAAAACAAATGAATTATCAAATTACTTGTGTTAACGGCTTTCTTTGCATCTGTGTACTCTAATACAGTGCCACTCAAACAATTCTTTTTAAATGTCATAGTCTTTATGAAATCCCTCCATCCTGTTCTTGTTTAATTAAATTATGCATATATATATAATATTTAATATAAAATGTAATTCTTTAATGTAAGTTAGTGTGTAATTAATGTAATTTGAATTTCACTGATCACACTATATGCACATATTAAAACCAAATCATTATGTATATTTTATTTTAGTTCAGAAAGACAAACAAAAAGAATAAAACTTATTTTCGTAAATTTTTAGTTCAGAGTATAAACTTGTATATTAAAATATTATTATAAATAATAATATAAAAAGAAATAACTGGTTAACATTCAATTTTAGATTTCAAATAATGATGAGAAATCTGAGGAAAAGGACATAAAATTATTGTTCAAAGGTAAACCAAAGAAGATGGCAATGATGATTTCATACTGTGGAAAAGGATATTTTGGAATGCAAAGGTAATTTATTATATTATATTTTAAATAGTTAATCTAATTCCAATTTGCAAAGAAATAATTAATTAAAATAGTTTTAATAATTTTAATTTGTAAAAAATGTGTACATCGGAGACTTTGTTTAGAGCAAAAGAAAAAGAGGATATTATTTTTCTGTTTTTTAACAAATAAAACTTCTGTTAGCGAAATATAATTTTTAAATTTTACAATATAAAAGAATAAGTTCAAAACCAATTCAATTAAATACCATACTTTATATGGTATTTAATATACACAAGATGGCAGCCAAACTGCCTACCTTTGGGTCAAGTTACATTACTTAATTAACTTAAAATATAGTTTAAAAATAATCTTTTACATAAGTAATAATTCATCCTTTGTACGGATTAAATATATGAACATTAAAAAAGTCATATTTAGCATAACAATTAAAATCTTCGTTTCAGAAATCACGGAGTTAAGACCATCGAAGAAGACATCTTGACAGCAATGTATAAAGCTAGATTGATTGCACACGACCGATACGAAAAACCACAATTAATGCATTTTCAGAGAGCTGCTAGAACAGATAAAGGAGTATCGGCAGCTTGTCAGATAATTTCGTTGAAGTTACCACCAATAGAAAATTTTTTGTCGGTTATTGAATTAATTAATAACAATCTTCCTCCACAGATAAGAGTTATGGGTTAGATCAAGTTAAATGAAAATTTAAAAATTTTTAAGATTATTAATTGTGTATATTAATTAATTTTTTCCAAAACTATACTAGGACTCAAACGAGCCACAAAAAACTTCAATGCCAAATTGAGTTGTGATGCTAGAATATATTCATATATTCTTCCGACATTTGCTTTTTCCGATCCTACAGAGGACATTGTAAAAACTTATCGCATTCCAGGTTGGCATTAACTAAAACATATTTTAATTCCCTGATCTTTAATAATAATAATAATAATAATAATAATAATAATATAATTAATTCATAAAATTCCAGAAAATCGTCTTCAAGAAGTAAATAGGATTTGCAGGTTATTTCATGGTACTCATAATTTTCATAATTTTACTGCTGGAAGGTTAGTCTTTTCATTCATATTGTTGCTTTTATTTTATCTTCATACACAAATCTAAAATATTAACAATTTAGAAAAGCAACGGATGCAAGTGCAAAGAGATATATAATGTCATTTGAGGTAATAAAATTAATTAATTTGTATTTTAAATATTAAAGTATATTATCATCATTAAGCTTAAGCACAGTTTGATTTATAATAATATAGCAGCCAGCTTTTCCCTATATTTCTTTGTTTCCAAAAAATACTGAATGTATGTAGAACTAGATTACTTCATTTTCCTTACGTGTATATGGAAGCAAATAAACTGTCAAATCAATCTGCTTAATAAATTATGCTTAATTATACAGTAAAACCTTGTTATTTCAATATTGGACAATTTAAAGTATTGCATAATTCAAAGTCAAGTCTAGTCCCCGGCCAAGAGAATAGGATTTTGCATATATTTTAGTTTGGATAATTCGAAATATGCATACAATGAAATTTGAAGTTGTTATCTGGTCCGGTGACCGGCCAAAATATCATTTAATTCTAAATCTTCCATCATATTATGTGTTCATATGAAAGTTTCCTCGCCCAAGTGACAGTTTCGGTTTTACCAAGTATACACTGTTGATCTATTGGGCGTCCATTCAAGGTCATTCAGACATTGTAAACCAGGGATGGGCAACCTGCAGTAATATTTTTTGCGAACCATGTAAACTATGAAAAAATATATCAATTTTCCAGCTTAAGAAAGTATGCAGCAAAAATTCAAATGTTATTTTCTACAACTTATGTATGTGAATAGTTTTTCCACGATGAATTTAGTAAAAATTAAAACAAAAAATCCGGCTAACAGACACATTGAAACTAATTTAAAGCTAGCAGTGACTAATATTTAACGAAATATTTCCGATATATTACGTTTACGTCAGTTTCAGAAGCTAAATTAAGTCTACAAAGGCTAATTTATAATTATATACGAATAAATAATTGTGATTTACTGACTTTTTTTTTCTCTTGTATGCGGCCCGCGTCAGTTCAAAAGTTTTGAAATGCGGCCCTTACATAGAAAAAGGTTGCCCATCCCTGTTGTAAACATTGCCAATGAAGAGCCAATTTTTTTCATTTTTATGGAAGAAATCTGTTTGGCATGTAATTATTTTGGACATTTTTTGCAAAAATCTACTGTTTCAATAATTCCAAAGTCCATTAAATACATGTGCATATTCACAATATATAATGCATACATAACTTTTGCTATTAATTAATAGAACTTATTACACAGAACTAGCAATTGGTCTTCTAGATAAAATTCACAGTATTTCATATATAAGCACTTAAACAAAAACAATGAAAATGTAACCAAATTACGTTCAAAGCAAGAACTAAGAATAATGTACAAAAGAAGCTTAAGTACGTGCCAACTGACAGTTTTTTCAAAATTGCTTAAAATAGCAGATGAAATTATATAAGATAATGTCGTAATTTAATTTGAGAATTACAAAAACTCTGATTCAGAGAAAACTTCAGATAATTAAAAGTTGTGTTTTTTGGTCTGTTGAGTTTCAAAATAACAAGGTTTTACTGTAATAGTATAGTTTAATGCTAAGGTTATGCTTATTAAATTTACTTTAAGACAACAAATTAAGTAATACAAAGAGAACAGAAAATGGCAAAAGAACATTTAGTAGGATTTTTTTCTCTTCTATACAGTAAGATACTAAGATCACACTATCAAATTATTTACTGAAATGGACTCATCATTTAATTTTTGACATGAATCTATTAAAATGTATTGTGCAATGTATGATAGAATATATATATATAAATTGTTTTTAAAAATATCATGTGAATATATATACACCCTTCTTAACTGTTTAAAATTATTTTTAAAACCATATTTACTGTAACTAGATATAAAAAAACAATTATATTTGATTTTAGTGTGGGAAGCCATTTGTACAAGATGAAANTAGAAATATAGGTATTGGGTCATTGCAAAAGAAATGGCCGTTTTTTAAAATTTAAAACTTTTCGGCCTTGTAGTTCAATTTTTTTTTCCACATGAACAGTGCTGTATGTTTGCAATTGGAAGAGTGCACATGTAATTTGTGAACTTAAAAATGCAATCTCATTTATATTGCAAGTTCTACATGTTTAAAAGTACTTTTTCTGACGGCATGGAGAAAAGGAAATTGAATAATTTTCTTTTTTGAATATAAGCAGGGACATATTGCAGTTATTGAAATGCAACCGAAGCAACCCGAAATATCAATAAAACTTTTGGCAAAGGTTCTGCGAGTGAGAAGGCCTTCAGGCATTGGTTCAAAAAATTTCATTCTGGGGATACAAATCTAAAAAATGAGAATCAAAGAACATCTTCAAATCAGAACGTCACCCGACTATCCGGGAAATCACAGAAAGGTTGAATGTACCAGACATTATCCGAACATTTCTCTATATCTAAACATGTTAGGAAAAGTTGAGAAGCTCGACAAATGTGTACCACACAAACTTGGTGAGAGATAAGGAGTATCATTTGAAGGTCTTCAGTTTTTTTAATTATTTGTCACAAAAATGAGCGTATTTGAATGAAATTTTTCCCATCCATCTTATCTCCAGACTTTTTGCCAACAGATTATCACCTTTTTTATACATTTGGACAGTTTTTGGCAAGGAAAGTCTTTGAGGAAGAGGATGCAAAAAAAAGTACCTTTAATGACTTTTTGGCTTCTTGTTCTCGTGATTTCTATTGCATTGGGAAAGATGTATGTTGGTGGAGACAATTTTGATCAAATGTGTAAGTTTTAAATTAAATTAATAAACGTTCAGTCAGAAGTAAAAATCAGGCGTTTCATTTGCAACAACCTAATAGAAAAATGAGTCTTAATTTTTTTAGCATTATCATCAACATACTTCTACTCAAAAATGCAGTTTCTTAGTAGAATCATCTTTAGAAGAAATAGTAAAAATTTGTTCTCTTAATAATTTAAAATGAAATAATATTTATAGTAAATGTATCAATACAGAAAAGCCTTTTAAACTTGATTATGAACAGAAAATTATAATAAAAGTATTGGTCTTGACTTATTTCTATAATGTTAAATTGGATGTCAATGTTGAAGGATCATACGTACGACGTAAGAGAACCTTCACCACCCAAAGAGAATTTATCTAAAGATGGAAATTCCAACACACAAGAATAGGTAATTTTAGTTTTTGCATATAATATTATTAGACTATATGATTTTCCTATATTAATAATAATAATTATTATTATTTTTAGGGCTCTAAAGAGGAAAATGAAAACAAACTTACATTTGAATCATCAAAATCTATCATCCGTCTTTGGGGGANATATATATAAATTGTTTTTAAAAATATCATGTGAATATATATACACCCTTCTTAACTGTTTAAAATTATTTTTAAAACCATATTTACTGTAACTAGATATAAAAAAACAATTATATTTGATTTTAGTGTGGGAAGCCATTTGTACAAGATGAAATAGAATTTGTCACCCTTAAAATAAAAGGACAAAGCTTTATGTTACATCAGATAAGAAAAATGATTGGTTTGGTAATTGCAATCATTAGGAATGTAACAGATGCCAATTGTCTGCAAAGATGTTGGAGTAACAATAGGGTAAGCTATTTTGATGATATCAATATTTACAAATTTAATTTGTTTTGTTTGCTTCTTCTATTATCCTGATATATTATGAGAAAAATTACTTCTTTAAATAATTATTTCTTTACTAGATTGACATTCCTATTGCTCCAAGCATTGGACTGATGTTGGAAGAAGTCTGTTATGAGAAATACAATAAAAAATATGGAAACGATGGAATACATCAACCTCTGTTATGGAAAGATTGCGAGGCATGTATAGTTTATTATTGTAAAAAAAAAGTTTTCTGATTATTGCTTTTATTATTATTTTTTCGCTTATTTTAATAAGCTTGTATCCTAAATTTTATTTTCACAGTTCATTTAATTGTTTAATTTGAAATCTTATTTGATTGTAGAAAGCAGTGAATGAATTTAAAGAGAAATTCATATACCCATCTATAGTTGAGGCAGAAAGAAATGAAAATTCGTATCCTTTACAAACTTATTTTTTTGTTATAATAATTTGAATGATTATTTTTATGCAAGTGTGTAAGTTAAAATAGTACAATAAAATTTGTAAAGGTAGGAGTTGCGTGGACTCTAAACTTCCTGGCTTAAGTAGGTTTTTAATCTTAGGCCAGAATAATAAAATGATCACTGCTTCAAAATATGAACATGCATTTTTTTAAAATCAAGTTTCAGTCTATACATAGCATTTATATTTATTAAAAGACCTAAAATATACATTCGTATCTAACAAGAATAGGTCATGATGTAGCCATTATAGATTTCAGTTATATTGTTTGTACGGATAAGCCTTGGTACGAACCATTATTCAGAAAAGCTTCTCAAATGTTTTCACAAAAATCAAAGTTAAAAAATCCTGAATGACTTGTTGTGCAGAACATATTAGTGAAGAACACGTGACTTGGTAGGAGTGTACCTTACATGTGTTTGCAAGATTGTGTCTCAATGAGCAAGTTTTTTCAAATCAGTTCAATTTTTACAGAAAATCATTTTATATCACCTTGGTTTATATATTTGTCTATTCGTTTTCTGTTAAAAATGTGCATTTTCTATCTTTGAAAATTCCTTTTTGGAATTGCCGTCTATTAAAAATAAATCAGTACAGTGAGATCCCATTAACATGACATCCGGTATGCTGGCACATCCAGCTCCGTCTTTGGGGGATCGATGCACTGGGTATTCGTCTGTATTTAAATGCAATTAGGTAGCAAGTTAATTAAGACTAAAAATAGTAATAAAATTAATTAATAATTAAATCTCTGGCCTTTACACCAAAATTAAAAATAAAATTAATTGATTTGATTTTAATTGTAATTAATTAATCAAAACATAATATTTTGGAAAGTGTGGATAAAGTACTTGTTGTCTATCTTGATTGATTTGGTTATATTTCATCTTGGCAGTAAGGGTTAAGTCTCTATCTATAGCACTTATAAAGTGTTAGTTTCAGTTTTAGTTGATGATGGCGGAACATTTTGTTTTTAATATATGTAATAATAATAAATATAGATATAAATAAAAGTGTACAAAACACATAGTAAGATTAGAGTGTTCTTGTTTCAAACCAACCGAAGGTAGGAATAGTCTGGAAAAATAGAAATGGCATGTTAAATAATAGTAAAAGGTGGATTTGTCCTGTTTTACAGACAAAGATATATAAAATTGTGTCAGGGAATTGAAAAAAAACTGGAAAAAATTTCATTGTCCAATAAGTTGGCATATTCAATAACCCAGCACCACATCAGTCCCGACGATACCGGGTTAATGGAATGTCACTGTATTTTACATTTAAAGGCTCGTGTCAAATAAGTTGCAAGTGCCAAGATACTGTTTCCAGAAAAATGAAAAACCCCTAAATTGTACTGGAGCAGTTGAAACAATGATTTCAGTTAAAAGTATAGGAATAATGCTGCAAAAAATTGGATCATTTTCATTGTGAGATACTTTGAAAAATATTTAACTAAATATCATCAAAAGAAAATCTGACAATATTTTGGTTATGATTTTTGAAATGCAGTTAGTTTATTTATTTTATTTTGCATTATTATCCCTTATTTATCTAATTGTTAAACAAAATTACAAAACAAACTTAATATATTAAGAAATACAATATAGGCTAGAGTCTTAATGGAAAGTAAAAAGATTATATACAGTTTTTAATCATTATAAAATAATTTCAAGTGAAATTTTTTAAAAACAAATATAAGATATAGAAATATAGGTATTGGGTCATTGCAAAAGAAATGGCCGTTTTTTAAAATTTAAAACTTTTCGGCCTTGTAGTTCAATTTTTTTTTCCACATGAACAGTGCTGTATGTTTGCAATTGGAAGAGTGCACATGTAATTTGTGAACTTAAAAATGCAATCTCATTTATATTGCAAGTTCTACATGTTTAAAAGTACTTTTTCTGACGGCATGGAGAAAAGGAAATTGAATAATTTTCTTTTTTGAATATAAGCAGGGACATATTGCAGTTATTGAAATGCAACCGAAGCAACCCGAAATATCAATAAAACTTTTGGCAAAGGTTCTGCGAGTGAGAAGGCCTTCAGGCATTGGTTCAAAAAATTTCATTCTGGGGATACAAATCTAAAAAATGAGAATCAAAGAACATCTTCAAATCAGAACGTCACCCGACTATCCGGGAAATCACAGAAAGGTTGAATGTACCAGACATTATCCGAACATTTCTCTATATCTAAACATGTTAGGAAAAGTTGAGAAGCTCGACAAATGTGTACCACACAAACTTGGTGAGAGATAAGGAGTATCATTTGAAGGTCTTCAGTTTTTTTAATTATTTGTCACAAAAATGAGCGTATTTGAATGAAATTTTTCCCATCCATCTTATCTCCAGACTTTTTGCCAACAGATTATCACCTTTTTTATACATTTGGACAGTTTTTGGCAAGGAAAGTCTTTGAGGAAGAGGATGCAAAAAAAAGTACCTTTAATGACTTTTTGGCTTCTTGTTCTCGTGATTTCTATTGCATTGGGAAAGATGTATGTTGGTGGAGACAATTTTGATCAAATGTGTAAGTTTTAAATTAAATTAATAAACGTTCAGTCAGAAGTAAAAATCAGGCGTTTCATTTGCAACAACCTAATAGAAAAATGAGTCTTAATTTTTTTAGCATTATCATCAACATACTTCTACTCAAAAATGCAGTTTCTTAGTAGAATCATCTTTAGAAGAAATAGTAAAAATTTGTTCTCTTAATAATTTAAAATGAAATAATATTTATAGTAAATGTATCAATACAGAAAAGCCTTTTAAACTTGATTATGAACAGAAAATTATAATAAAAGTATTGGTCTTGACTTATTTCTATAATGTTAAATTGGATGTCAATGTTGAAGGATCATACGTACGACGTAAGAGAACCTTCACCACCCAAAGAGAATTTATCTAAAGATGGAAATTCCAACACACAAGAATAGGTAATTTTAGTTTTTGCATATAATATTATTAGACTATATGATTTTCCTATATTAATAATAATAATTATTATTATTTTTAGGGCTCTAAAGAGGAAAATGAAAACAAACTTACATTTGAATCATCAAAATGTATCATCATCTTGAAACATAATCGTGTTAATTGTATTCACGTATGAATAAATGTTCTTTTTTAAATTTTTATCTTTGTTTAAAAAACATTAAAATTTTTTAAACGATTCGTTTCAGTTATTGAAAGTAACATAAGTATTATAGCAATAAATAATTTTATTTTAAACCTTACAGTTTCATTTACTATGAATATAGGATGATCAAGATCAACTACAAGCAGTTCTTAGAGACTGAACCCCTTTCAATATAAATAAAAATGATTTAGATGTATCTTTTCTCATTGAAGAATGATGTTTTTTGATTATCTCTAGAACTTTAATTTACTTCTTTAAAAGGATCAGGTATAAGATCTATTTTTTGATTGATGCAAATCATCCTTCACAAATATTTAGCACACAAATCAATTTTCTTTATGGGTTAAAGTATGTACTTCCATAAGTCACATTTTACTGAATTGGAAATATTAAAATTAAAATTGTAATGTATATTTCTGTTAAATAGAAGCATTGATTTCTTGAAGTGATGAATGGAAAGAATTAACACAGAAAGAAAATTATTATAATTATACTGATATTCACAGCAAAATAAACTACTACAAACTTTACCAAGTTAATCCAAACTTTTCAATTGATGACCATCTCATCTAGAAACTCCATGAGGTTTGATAAAGGTTAAGATTTCATCAAGTTTGCAGAGAATCTTTTGTTCCAATTCTTGTAGTCGTTTCTCTGTTTTTTCCCAAAGTTTATTTTGAAATTGTTCTAATTGTTTTTCAATTTGTTCATTTGATTTTTCTATTAATTTTGAAATGGCTTCTAAATTTCTCTCTTCCAGCTGACTATAAAAAAAATAAAAAATTTATTAATTAGTAAAGTAAACTGTTGAAATACTAATTTTTAAATTATTGAAATTAAAATATAGTCTAATTTCCATATTAAAAAGTTCTGTAATGTGAATTTCTCTCTCTTCAACAACTTTTTCTATGGAATGTTGAAAAGATATTTTTTTTTTTACATTTAAAAAATGTTCCTGTATTAAAAAAAACTTATATTTTATATTGATAAACTTGAAAATTATATGAAATGCCGACTTGTTTCCACAAATATAATCAATTACTGCTTCGGCAGAGTACTTTTCTACTGAAGGACCTCCACGGTAGCCATACTTCCGAACCTGTTGAGTATTTTGGCATCATGACTATTACAGGAATTCATTTACAGTACCTTCGGGTACGGTAAATGGCTCTAGCTACATAGCATGTGAAGAATATACAGTATTACTTAGATGGATTACAGTGTTAATCTACTCAAAAACATTTATTAGCAACTAAAAACAGATGATGCAAAATAAAACTTAAAAACATTCAATAACATTAAGTTATTTTTAAAATTTGTAGAACGAGCAGAAACTACTGTAGTACCACTATCACTTGCATTGGTTCATAATTTGTCGTTTAGGAGATTGTATCAGTTATCACTACCATATCTGTTAAATTAGAATTGTTGAGTATGCTGAATGCAGCCAATATATGTAATATATGTCTACATATATGTCCAAGGATAGTTTCAATTAACAAGTCTTATACAGTCAAAGCTAAGAAAACTGCTTCCATCAGCAACAAAATTCTGGATGAAAATTTTATTTAAAATAAAGTTTGTCTATTTAAAGCAAAAAATAAAAATAAAACAATTATATGATTCATATATTTATGTGAAAAAATGATCAATAGATTATTTATTGGGCTGCAATATGAAAAAATTATAGACGTATAAATTCCCACTGTCGTCTGTCTTTCCTTAACCTCAAGAATGGAGTTAAATAGATGAAATCCAAGACTGGATATGGAAACCTTAGGGGCAAGAGGCCCCGATTAACTATATACGAACTTCTGATGCAAAGTTACCATAGTGATATTGGACCTACTCTTCCCCCCAACTGCGATCTTGTCGGTCCATATCCAATCCCTATACAAGTAGTTGTAAAAGTAATAAACAAGCGTAGACAAAGGATTATAAAAAGGGAGACAGTAGCTAAACAAGGGTAGACAGAGCCATTAAAAAAAAAGGGCAGGAAAAACGAGAGTCAGAGCAGAGGTGTGAGGTCAAGAGAGTGAGGAGAAGTGGACAAGGAAGGATAAGAAGAGTCTCATTATTACATAGGATTGAGTTTCTACCATATGCAATCAAGTGTGATTAAAGTGGTTTTTTTTTTGTGTGTGTGTTAAGATATTTGACTATTTTAATTCAGTATGACAAATTGGCGGGAGGGAATCTATTAATTCAGATAGGATTATCTACAGTCAGGCTATTTCAATTCAAAATTTTCCCCTGAAAGGTGTTAGATAGATGACTGGTATGATTCTTGTTAAAGGAAAAGTATGATGTACAGAAGCAAGACACTACAGTACTAATTTGAGGTGGAGAGCATATATCTTAAATGAAATAAATTAAAAATATGATAAAAAATTGCAGCCTGGCATTGTGACGATGTCACAATAAATATTTGCATGTTTATACTATATAAACTAGTAATTTTGGTTGATCGGTTAATTAATGAAAGATACTAACATATTTTTTAATATAGACTAGTATGCTATTCACACCAAGTGATATTAATAAGCAGTAAAACTCACTGTGTGCAGCGTTATTAAGTGTTTTTCATTTGAGCGTTTTCAACGAATGTATTTCCGTTGTCTTCAGGCGAATAAGATACTTTTATATTGAAAGTTCAAGAGAGGAATACATACAAATTTAAATAAAACGATTTTTTGAACAACATTCGATGTGAATCTGCTACAATTTTGAAATACGTGTGATGATATGAATGTGATGTAATACATCACATTCGTTTATTGAATATAGCATACTAGTCTATATTAAGAAATGGAAACTGTGAAAAACCTATTCTACAGCATACTAACATATTTACATCCTTCACAAGATTAAGCAACACAAATCAGAGATGAGGAATGATTTGACCCATACTACCATAATAAATTTTGGAGTCTGGAATGAGTTCAAGCCTTAATGCCTAAACCAGTAGAGTTATTATACAACTGCTACAGTAATTAGATTTGTAAACCTGGAAATTTTCCAATTAAAATGTACTTGTAGAACTGGTTCAAAAGCATACCAAAAGTTTGTCTTAATCCTAAATTTGTAATAATTTTTATGCATTAGTTAAAATTCATAAGATGCAGCCAGAAAGCAATCATTAATACTAAATATATTACAGTAAAATAATAATAATTAAGACAAACTTTTAATGTGTTTTTGAACCAGTTCTACACGTACATTTTAATTGGAAAATTTCCAGGTCTACAAAACTAATTACTGTTATAATAATAATAATAATAATAGATAACATATAATGATTATCTAAATTTAGAGTTAATGAAAATACTATTAAAAAATTTTTACCACAGCAAAATTACGAAATAAAGCAGAAATCTGAAAAAACAAGATGTGCAAATGATCTAACTAATTTTAATTAGATTCTGATTCCTTTTATTAAAAAAAAGAGTTTACAATTCTTATCAAGAAAAGCTGTACTGTCACTCATCAAGTTTAAAAAAAATAATTTTTAAATTGGTTCAATTTCATAGTTACAAAAGTTTGTTATATTGTTGCATTTTTAATGTGAAATTGACTTTTTCCATTATACTGCATATATTCAGAGTCATGATTCTTCTTCTTCTTCTAACTCCCTATTGTTCATAGAGCTTGCAGTTTTACCAATTACCATTTATTTGAAACGTAAACCTTCACAGTTGGCAAGAGGTATTTATATTGTCGTGGATAAATGAATCAAAACCACCTCTGCTCAGTCCATATTCTGATTTCTGATGGATCATAGTTCCCACGGGTTCTTTTTTTATTAACAACTCTAAATTTATGCAAATATAAATTTTAATAAATGACAAAACAAACAATTATCTTTTTCTGTAGGATCTCGGGAGTAGTATCGGGATTACCTAAATCTTTTATTTCGCCCTCAAATTTCTGTTAAAAACAAAACACGTCTTTCCTCTTTAAAAGATGTGTTCCACCACCCACTTCATGTTTTCATGCAGTTTTTTTTTTTTTTTTTTTGTTCTAAGCATACTCTTCTTCTTTAGAATGTGCATCCACCAAAAGTTCTAAATAAACAATTTGAATTTAAAATGTAATAAAGATGTTGTAGATTTTTTGGACTAATAAATAATAGGATTGTAAGTGGGCATTTCAATTTAATATATATATATATTAACTAGCGATTATTTATTGTGACATGGTTACAATGCTGGGCTGAAACTTTTCATTGCAATGTTCTCAATTCTTAGTGGAATATATTTTTAGAAAATAATATGTCATATAAAAATAAATATAGAAACATTCACTTTTGACAAAACATATTTTTTCATCTGAATGCTTATCAAATCTTATCATTGATACACGAGGATTCATATTTAGATTATTAATGGTATCTCTCTTCAGTATAACTGTACTTGTATCTAAAGAAAAATGCAGACAGAAAAAAATATTGTTTTGGATAAGAATGAGCTATTGTCTTTGGGAGTATGATGCATGCTTTTATCTCCATCCGTCATCTTACCTCCTTTTCAACAATACTTTACTTTCTAATTGAACTCTTATCTTACACTAAAAAAGATTACTAGATAATTAAAATTATTTTTAAAACCATATTTACTGTAACTAGATATAAAAAAACAATTATATTTGATTTTAGTGTGGGAAGCCATTTGTACAAGATGAAATAGAATTTGTCACCCTTAAAATAAAAGGACAAAGCTTTATGTTACATCAGATAAGAAAAATGATTGGTTTGGTAATTGCAATCATTAGGAATGTAACAGATGCCAATTGTCTGCAAAGATGTTGGAGTAACAATAGGGTAAGCTATTTTGATGATATCAATATTTACAAATTTAATTTGTTTTGTTTGCTTCTTCTATTATCCTGATATATTATGAGAAAAATTACTTCTTTAAATAATTATTTCTTTACTAGATTGACATTCCTATTGCTCCAAGCATTGGACTGATGTTGGAAGAAGTCTGTTATGAGAAATACAATAAAAAATATGGAAACGATGGAATACATCAACCTCTGTTATGGAAAGATTGCGAGGCATGTATAGTTTATTATTGTAAAAAAAAAGTTTTCTGATTATTGCTTTTATTATTATTTTTTCGCTTATTTTAATAAGCTTGTATCCTAAATTTTATTTTCACAGTTCATTTAATTGTTTAATTTGAAATCTTATTTGATTGTAGAAAGCAGTGAATGAATTTAAAGAGAAATTCATATACCCATCTATAGTTGAGGCAGAAAGAAATGAAAATTCGTATCCTTTACAAACTTATTTTTTTGTTATAATAATTTGAATGATTATTTTTATGCAAGTGTGTAAGTTAAAATAGTACAATAAAATTTGTAAAGGTAGGAGTTGCGTGGACTCTAAACTTCCTGGCTTAAGTAGGTTTTTAATCTTAGGCCAGAATAATAAAATGATCACTGCTTCAAAATATGAACATGCATTTTTTTAAAATCAAGTTTCAGTCTATACATAGCATTTATATTTATTAAAAGACCTAAAATATACATTCGTATCTAACAAGAATAGGTCATGATGTAGCCATTATAGATTTCAGTTATATTGTTTGTACGGATAAGCCTTGGTACGAACCATTATTCAGAAAAGCTTCTCAAATGTTTTCACAAAAATCAAAGTTAAAAAATCCTGAATGACTTGTTGTGCAGAACATATTAGTGAAGAACACGTGACTTGGTAGGAGTGTACCTTACATGTGTTTGCAAGATTGTGTCTCAATGAGCAAGTTTTTTCAAATCAGTTCAATTTTTACAGAAAATCATTTTATATCACCTTGGTTTATATATTTGTCTATTCGTTTTCTGTTAAAAATGTGCATTTTCTATCTTTGAAAATTCCTTTTTGGAATTGCCGTCTATTAAAAATAAATCAGTACAGTGAGATCCCATTAACATGACATCCGGTATGCTGGCACATCCAGCTCCGTCTTTGGGGGATCGATGCACTGGGTATTCGTCTGTATTTAAATGCAATTAGGTAGCAAGTTAATTAAGACTAAAAATAGTAATAAAATTAATTAATAATTAAATCTCTGGCCTTTACACCAAAATTAAAAATAAAATTAATTGATTTGATTTTAATTGTAATTAATTAATCAAAACATAATATTTTGGAAAGTGTGGATAAAGTACTTGTTGTCTATCTTGATTGATTTGGTTATATTTCATCTTGGCAGTAAGGGTTAAGTCTCTATCTATAGCACTTATAAAGTGTTAGTTTCAGTTTTAGTTGATGATGGCGGAACATTTTGTTTTTAATATATGTAATAATAATAAATATAGATATAAATAAAAGTGTACAAAACACATAGTAAGATTAGAGTGTTCTTGTTTCAAACCAACCGAAGGTAGGAATAGTCTGGAAAAATAGAAATGGCATGTTAAATAATAGTAAAAGGTGGATTTGTCCTGTTTTACAGACAAAGATATATAAAATTGTGTCAGGGAATTGAAAAAAAACTGGAAAAAATTTCATTGTCCAATAAGTTGGCATATTCAATAACCCAGCACCACATCAGTCCCGACGATACCGGGTTAATGGAATGTCACTGTATTTTACATTTAAAGGCTCGTGTCAAATAAGTTGCAAGTGCCAAGATACTGTTTCCAGAAAAATGAAAAACCCCTAAATTGTACTGGAGCAGTTGAAACAATGATTTCAGTTAAAAGTATAGGAATAATGCTGCAAAAAATTGGATCATTTTCATTGTGAGATACTTTGAAAAATATTTAACTAAATATCATCAAAAGAAAATCTGACAATATTTTGGTTATGATTTTTGAAATGCAGTTAGTTTATTTATTTTATTTTGCATTATTATCCCTTATTTATCTAATTGTTAAACAAAATTACAAAACAAACTTAATATATTAAGAAATACAATATAGGCTAGAGTCTTAATGGAAAGTAAAAAGATTATATACAGTTTTTAATCATTATAAAATAATTTCAAGTGAAATTTTTTAAAAACAAATATAAGATATAGAAATATAGGTATTGGGTCATTGCAAAAGAAATGGCCGTTTTTTAAAATTTAAAACTTTTCGGCCTTGTAGTTCAATTTTTTTTTCCACATGAACAGTGCTGTATGTTTGCAATTGGAAGAGTGCACATGTAATTTGTGAACTTAAAAATGCAATCTCATTTATATTGCAAGTTCTACATGTTTAAAAGTACTTTTTCTGACGGCATNTGGCTTTTTTTTTTTAATTTTAAGAATCATTTTAACTTTTTTCTTTACTTGTTTTTGTTATAAATCACTTTTACACTAAAGTCAATTATTTTAATTAATAAAGATATTGGTCTCATACATATAATTTGTAATAATTTCCTGTTCCGAGATTCCCACCTTGATGTGATGAGCAGACCTGCATGCCCTTTAGACCCTGTGAGCTATGTCAGCAGCAGCTTTATTACCAGCAGAAATACCAACGCTAAAGTATTCCTGTCGAACAGGAAGCCAGGACTAAAAGTAGCCAGGAGCCAGACTAAAGTAGGATCGCTAGTCCTCAAGTTGGGGCTATTGTGCATGGGGCTAATAATACCCTACCATGTAGAAACTCTCTCTTGTTAAATAGAAAGTAAAAGAAAAGAAAAGCAGGGTCTGGGAATGATGGAATTCATGACTTCGAGAGTCCCTCACCAACCAGGAATTGATAGGACCAGAACAGGCTGATGAGGAAAAGAAAGTGGAAGTGTGAATGTCGCTTGGGTGTGTGGAATGTAAGAGCAAGAGCAAGTTGCTCTTGCTATTACATTCCTCTTTCATTAGAGGCTTGGGGCTGTCAAGTTTAGGGAGTTTTAGGTAGGATACCTGATTTAGACTTTAGGGAAGTCAGATATGTAAGGCATTACGGTAAGAGTCACTCCGAAGTCCAGGAATGATCCTCTCAGGAGGATGAATGCAAAATCAATTAAACCAACTCAAGAATAAAAATGAAAATTTATTACGAAAAAAATCTAAACATAACATTTAAAATTAAGTTTTAAATTAATATTAAATACAAAGTCTGTCCTCAGAAGTTAGCCTATTTCTATAGTAGTAAAATGGGGTACCTAGAGGAGGGTTATCCAAAACTTTGCGACTCACAACATACCAGGAAAAGAGTTGTCTTTTCATAAAATATCTTCTGTATTCTTTTCCATTCTTTTGCACTTTATCTCTTTCCTTCCTTATCTCTCTCTTTTTGCTGACTCTTATTTCCTCCAGATTTAACAGTCTCATCTAGTGAGGCCCTCTTTTCTAAGAGTTGACTCTCTTTCTGGATGTTGTGTTCATTCTCTTCTTTTCCCTCTCTATTTCTTCATTTTCTCCCTGATTCTCTGTCTTTCTCTGTCACTTTCTCTTTTTCTCTCTTTCTGCAGGATTTTTGTCATTCCCTTTGTTTTATTCTTTTTTCTGACCAATCATGATTTTATTCTAGAGGAAGTTCAGATATTGAAAGATAAGCATAATTGGTTATTCATTAGTCCTCCTCCTCTCTTGTCTGTTATGAATTGATATGGATAGAGTAACATCTGTTACTTAACACTATTGAAAAAGGGAGAAATGACAGTCATCCCCTTTGTCTTTTCCTCTGAATGTTTTGAAATTTATAACAATTAATTGATAATTTTTTTATTCTAATTTGCTTCTTTTAGTTATTTTTAATCGGTATTGCTAAAAATTTAGAAGAGAAAATGAGTGCAGAAATGTTAAAATACAGAGGGAGAAATGTGGAAGAATGGATGCTCCAATTTTGCAACTTATGTTGAGATTAGGACATGGTACCATATGATTGGAGGAATGTGGTGATTGTACCAATATACAAAGAAAAAGGTGAAAGGATAGACTGCAAGAACTTCTATGATATAAGGTTGCAGAGCATACATAGAAAAGTATTTGCACAAGTGTAGGTTGATAGAGTTGAGAAGCTGACTGCAAAGCAAATATGGAAAGTGCAATTCGGATTTATGAAAGTGAAGAGGGTTTGTGAACCAAATCTTTGCATTGCAAATGATTGTGGAGAAATGTTTGAACATGGATAAAAAAAGTTTTGCAGTGTTTGTTGATTTATAAAAAGCATATGATAGAGTGAATAGGGAGAAATTGTGGCAGCATTATGTGATTATAGAGTGAGAGATAGGGAGAAACTATTTAAAGGTTTGAGAAAAATGTATGAAAACAGCAAAGCATGTAAATGCCTAGTTGGCAAAGTGTCTGAGTGATTCATGATTGAGGACGTTATAAGACAGGAAATAAATCAAGCAAACAAATACGGTGTGAGGCTCTGGATAGGTCTGAACCCTCACTAAAATTTGTGTTAAAATAATTTTGTTTTAAAGAAAAAATATAGTAGTTAGAAATAGATTTTTATTTTATGAAAATGCGATGATAACTTTTAAATAATAGAAGAATGTAAGTCTCTGGTTGGAGATCAAATTAAACGTCGATTTTGACTTCTCCCGCACCCCCAAAAGGTTTTGAATTGTCATCAGGTGACAAGAAGAGACCAATCAGAAAGTGGAATCTGAGGAAAACGGATAAAACCCTGGAAATTCAAGGACGCGACAGCTTCTTCTCCCGAAAGTTCCAAGTGACGGATCTATTGTTATGTGTGTGTGTCTCACGCTTATCTTCGTTTCCATCTCCCGACCTTGGATTGACAACTTTCCATCAACGGAAGTCAACTGCATCGTCCTGGAGTCGTTGAGACGTGATGGAATTGTTCATTTGCGAACAAGGGATACTCCTTCAAAATGGGACTATCTTCGAAAGGAGAGGAAGACTCAGAGACCGCAGCCGCCACAGAACTTCCAAGATCGCGGAAATCTTGCAAGCTTCTTTCGTGTTTAATAAACGGGTTGTGTTGTTGTAAACGAGACATCTATCTCTGATTCAACTGCTTCCACATGTCGTTGATTGTTACCGCTTGCATTCCAGACGGCAAGGGAGACAATGACAATATAGATCACATATTATCATTCATTGAGTTTTTTGAAATTCCCCCCTCAGCCTCCACAACAGCCCATTGTGCACAAATTGAGATCCCCAACGCTAGCCATTGAGAAGGGTTTACACAACCATTTAAAAGAATATAATTACACCATTTCGAATATTCATGAACTCATTGCTAAATTAGAAAGTATTGCTTTAACAGATCACGAATATATTACAGTCCTAGACTTTGAAGCAATGTATCCTTCCATTAAACTGGAACTGTGCTTCTGTGCCCTTAGAGATTTCCTTTTTCAGACAGTACCATCCAGGTCCAAGCACCACAAACATATTTTAGAGTTAGCCCTCAATTTTTACTTTCAACAAGCAAATCTATCTTCAAAAAAGAGGGGTTCTAATGGGTAGCCCCCTATCTGGAGACCTCTGTGAATTAGTAGTTAGAAAATTAGAGAGCCAAATCCTAGAAAACTTCAGCTCAGAATTCATATTATACATGTGTTATGTTGATGACATTCTTATTATCTGGAGATCTAAGCCAGATATAGATACAGTATTGCAGACTATTAATAACAATCTGTTTGGGCTTATGTTAAAATTAGATCAAGGAGGTGATAAGACGGCTCATTTCCTTGATCTCCAGATACATCTGGGAAATGGTTGTATAACTACAAAAGTATACCATAAGCCTAACCTACAATCTTTCTTTATCCCCTCAACATCCAACGACCATATATTTATAAAATAGCAGCATACAGAGCTCTGATCCGAAGAGCTTTTACCCATTCCTCTAACATCAAGGACGCATTACAAGAAATACAACACATTAAACACATGGCCATAGCCCACGGTTACAGCAGTAAGTTAATAGAAGAGCTAGCTCACAAAATACAAGGCAACCTAGAAACAGAAGCCGTAAATGCCAGATCTCCAGAACAGCAAAGAAAATGCATAGTAGTTGATTTTGACCCTAGAATGAGCCAAACTTATAAAATCATAGTCAAGAAGGTCAAAGCAGAAAGGTTAGCAAAAAGGATAACAGAACGTAAGTATGATATGCAGAATAAGTTAGTACTACCCTAGCCCAATATGCAAGCGAGCCAGGCATAACAGCTAAATGGGAAGAAGCTAAGATTATAATTCCAATACTCAATAACAGCAAGCTAAGAACAATAGAAACACTGAAAATCTTTGTGAAATCACTCAAAGAAAATTGCATTAACAGCAGAGATGCAGACTTGCTATCTATGGCTAGGCAACCTCCTAAAGGAAGTGGGCTAACCCATCTATCTCATGCGAAATGTGACATCGCAATCCTACAAATTTATAAATATTTTAATCCTATCAACAATAGTCATTTTCTGTAATTTGTTATCCATTTATATATTTATTAATTAATTGTGTTTTAATAATTTTTGTAAAAACATTGACATCATAGGAATGAAAACATATTAATGTATAACTCTAATTTGTTATCCATTTACATTTATTAATTAATTGTGTTTAAATTTTTTCTATTTCTGTGTATATTTAATGATTGTAATTTAAAAGAAATTTTTTAAAAGAAAAGAAAATACTTTTTTGTAAAAACAATGATGTCATCAGACGTTCCAATATCGTTGAACCTGAGGAAGGCCGTTAAATATAGCCAAAAACATTAGTTTGATTAAAGAAATTACTAGAAAAAGTGTCAAAGGTTTTATATTACTTATTTACAGAAGTTGTAGCTTTCCGTGAATAGAATTGAAAAGTTTTAGGTTTGTTTTTTCATACTTCTAGGTATCAACATCAGATATAAATACAGTACTTCAAATCTTGCATCTAAGTACATTATTTCATATCTCATGGCAAAATCTAAGATTAAACACTCATTAATGATTTTTTGATTACTCTGAATACTGATTATTCATCACATTACTGCATCACATTACATATATTAAATTCACTGTTTATTTTCATTGTTATGTCATTCAGTCATCATCATTTCCATTTTTCTACTATATAACATTATTATTTTTCTGAAATCATCTGGCCCGTAGGTATGTTCATAATTCTTAGCTTCTGTACAATTCAGCTTTTCTACAGATGAGAAAAACTCCCCATTATGAATACCTCTTATACTAACAAAGTAAAATTTGTCAGATCTTTCAAAAAAATTTGGGATTACTCCTTACTTAAGTAACAATATAGCATTGTCCTCAAAAAATAATTCCAAAAATATTAATCACAAAGTTCACTTTAACTTCAGCACTGGAGTAAAATCCTCTCTTCCCTGAACCTGTTACCAGCGTGCGTAATGCATTTAAGAAAAGACCCTCCAGATCACACCAGACTTCCTGGTGTTTATTCCATCCCTCTGAAAGACAACAGGTGGAGCAAAGACTTATTATACATTAGTTCTACCTAGCATTCCCTAAGTACCCATATAAGAGAACATCGAACGGCTATCCAACATGCGCGGTTCACCACTACACTTGCTACGTATGTATCTAATCTGGATGTCGAGGTGCAGTTTGATAGAGCTACGATCATCGTCAGCACACCCCACCAGGACCACCTTAAATGGCTAGAATCCATAACCATTTATAAAGCCAGCCAAGTAGCCATGTGTGTCAAACGAAAGGAGGAGCTAAATCTGTCGCTGGCTTGGCAGTCCCTTTTAGATGCTGACCTGCAGTCCCTTTTAGATGCTCCATCAGCTCACGACCACACATATCAAGTGAAACTGACTTTGTCTAAATGACATTCGATCCTGTCGCTCCACACGCTTCGTTCTAAAGTATTCCTAAGCTAGTTGACCTGAGGAAGAACTGCAAGATAGTTCGAAAATGTTTGTCACCCGCTGTATATTTCCAAAAATACTAATATTAATTCTGAAAAGCTTCATTTTTTATAAATAATAATAATATTAAAACAACAATAATGAATCATCATCATCACATTTTTTAAATATAAAAACTAGATACATGTGCAATATTTATATTAGTTCAAAATATTAAATTTTCTGATGATCATATTTCGTTAATGAAATGCATTATCAGATATTAAGGTAATAGTAAGGTAAGTACATAATATTTTACCATATATTAATATATATGGTAAAATATATATTACAAAAATAAATTATTAACATAATTAATTAAAACATCATTCCCCATAAGTCAAAATTTCCTATAACTTGGAATTATTGATAAAATATTGACAATTTCAAATCTGTTACATAATAAACAACCAAGCAACAATAAACAAATGTGTTGATCCTCAATGAACAGTTCTAAAAAGACAATATGTTGCCTTTTGATGGTGCTGCTTGGACACAACTGCACTTCCGACATATAAAACTGCATACAACAATATGTTGGGATAAAGCACATTATAAGAGTCTGAAATTACGTAACTTGGACTTACTTAAGTCAACATATAACTGTACACTAAAATCTTAACCTTATAATGTTTAATTTAATATTGAAATTTTTGTTATTTTTTTCATTTGTGAAACTCCGAAAATAAATTTTCAGTTCATTCCTAACAATTATTGTATATTATAAATTGTGTTTTTAGTAGTTGAAATGTAGTTATATCAAAATCATTTGCACCAATATAAAAAGTTAAAGTTAAGATTTCTAAGAAAATTCTATTTTTATATTGCAAAAATATAACATTTTCAGAAATCTATTTAAATCACTGCCTTCATGAATATCTACACCTCATAATTACATTTCAATATTTTAGTAATTATTTAATCAATGCAGTGCGCTGACCAGCTACTCCACCTGGACCTCTGAGCGATTCTTCCCTTCCAGACACATTTAAACTTTAGACATAACCATCCAATCACCAATGGCATCGACTGAGGACGTATTCAACGTCCACTGGTAAGCCCACTGCATGGTAAGCAGAGGTTGTCTGTTCGACTCCCGTTCTGGGCCGATTCTTTTCTTCCAGACGATTATAAATTATATTAAAATTATAAAGGAACTTGATGGAAAATTTGCAATGTGTCTTTAGAATAAAACACAATACTAGTGTTTATTATGCCACAAATTAAAATTATAGTTACTACTTTCAATAAGAGAGGGCACCTAACATCTACCTCTAATTTCTAATTATTAATTGTAGCTTCATATTGTCCGATTAATTTGGCTGATGGTTGGATGATTATTAATACATCGGGTTCTTGAGATGTTTATATATTTAATCATTGTACAATATTAATTCTGCTCGTTACAAATGCATTACTAATTATCAGTACAGATCATTACAGGGGTAAATGAAGCTGTATCTCCAAACCCCATGTCAAAAAAAAATCAATTAAATAGTACTATAGTTAATATTACAGTAGTATTTTTTTTTTAATCATTGTAATATTTCGCCACCTTTATTTACTTTCCTGGCTGTTTTTACATTTTGGACTCCTTTAGTGTCAAAAACATAAAAAATCTGGGCAGTCCAAAAGTGTAAAAGATTTCCGTAGAAAATTGTATGTGCATGTGTGTGTATTTTGCAATATATCCGAGGACTGAATGAACCAAAAATTTTGGAATTCTGTGCAGCCATTTTTCTATATATGGGTCATTGATGCTATTAAATTTTGGTAGTTAAAAGTCAAGGAGGAGATAGAGTTGTGTCATATCTCAAGTGGAGTCAGACTTAATGAAAGTTATATTTGTTATTAGCATTTACAATTTCTTTAAAAACTCACTCCTACCTCAAAAATAAGCCTTTTGCCTTTATATAATAATTAAACATAAAAGTTATTTTCTAATAAAATCTCATAACAGATGGGGCTACACGTAACTTTAACTTTGTATATTATGATCGATAGGAAAGTTGTGCAAAAGCCCTCGCCAGGTTTTCTTTAGCTATAATAAGTATATGTTGTGGCAAATGTTTTTAACAAACTTTTTTGATGGGGACCTTCAAATTATTTTTGGCTGCAGATTTCCAGAAAGCACGATTCATCACTGTTAAAAAAAAATCGCATGCAATGAATGTAATTTTTATTTTTTCAGTTTTGACTCCTCTGCTCTGTTGGCATTAAGAAAGCTTTTTTTCCCATGTCTGTCATGGACAGGTTTTGGTTTCTTGGGATAAAATAATGCAGCACGAGGGTGATTTGCAAACCAGTCGCCTTCCGAGAAAGCTTTCTATGGGAAACTAGTCCCTATTTTGGTGTTAGATACACGAAGATAACTTAGAAAACTCTATACGGTCAGTCCTTTGATCAGGAGTGTCACTGGTGGGCTGCTGGGTTCAGCCATGCTTACAATGAGATTGGCTGGGTAGTGAAAGACGGGACGATATATCTGAGACAGATTGCCTATGAAAATTTTCCGAGGTTTGCTTGAATTCAATCCTAGGTTCCTAAGAGTGATAGGCTGATGCCTTAACTGCTTCAGCCATCTAGCCATTCCATTATGTGATTTATTAAATGTTTGAAATATATTGCCATTCAATAATCATTACAACAATATTGGTAATTGCAATTTTTAAAGGAAGTATTAAACATTCAATTATTACCTGATTAAAATATCTTGTCTATTTTTCTCTTGCACCAAATTTTCTTCTGTTGTGGTTTCTTGCTTTAAATTATTTATATTAGCTGCAACATTTCCTTCTAAATTGCTGTTAGCATCTAAAATTTTTTCTCTGTTATCATTTAGATTGTCATTCAATTCCTCTGTATGTGCAGATTTTTTGAAAAGATTCTGTTTTCTCCAATCGCCATGATCAGAACTTCTGGAACTCGGTATACTATCTCCAATAAATTCTCTCTCGTTCGGAGATTTCGGCGTCACATTAAACATATTTAACATCTGAAACATGGGAGCGAGAGTCGAATAATCTACGTTTCCGAGATTCTGCGCCGACTGATAATTCCCAACCATCTGTTTAAACGCTTCCGCTCTCTCGCTTAATTTCGATCCCATATTACCGAGACGAAAGTTGACGTTTTCGAGCGGTATCTTACTACCAATCTGCGGCGCAATCATCGGATGAAGGATGACTCTCACTCCGTATAACCACATGGACTTCTTAGATTTTAATGACGTGAACTAAATATAAAGTAAAAAAATTGAATTAGAAATTCTAAATTAACACTAACACTTTATAAAGAAAAAAATAGTCTTACTTTAAGAGAACAAACAGTTAAAGCCTTGTCAAATATGATTTCGGTTCTGAAAACGGCCATATCGTCCACTTCCTCGATGAGATCGCTCCTACAGGTTTTTAAATATTCGCCGTGATGACCGAACACCTCAATTATTCGTGCTTCGGAGAGTATAGAAATGTTTTTCATTTCGAAATTCTCGGGACAAGTCAACAATAACTGACAAGCGGGAGAAGCAAACAAGCCGGAAGCATCATCATCCATTGGTTCTAGCATGATGCAGTTTTCAACTTGGACTGCATCTTCCACATCAGAACTAAAAATGAGAATTATATATTTAAAATTTTAATATTAAATTTGAAAAATAGTTAGTTTTAGGTCATTTATTTAAAACACTAGCCTATACAAGTCGACCCCCTATAACACTGTTGATGATTCCGTTTTATACGAATTCCGTGTTGTAAGAGTCACTTAGATTTTACAAATACGCGTGCCGGGCTGTGAACAGCTCACGTATTTGTAAAATCTAAGTGACTCTTACAACACGGAATTCGTATAAAACGGAATCATCAACAGTGTTATAGGGGGTCGACTGTACAATACAAATAACTTTTAGTAACATATTTTTAAACGAGTTAAATGAAATTAATGGATAAATGACATTTTCAGGTGTAATTTAATGAGAAATTACACTCTAAAAATGAAAAAAAAACAACAATACCTTTGGTTACCCAAACACCATTGAACACAATCTTTTATATTTTTATTCTCTTTGGCCCTCCAATTACTTTGAACCACTCCACAATCCATTATAAATCTTAATAATATAATTTAAATTCCTCCCAAAAAACAGTTTAAAGAATGTCTTTAGACCGTAAAGAATTCGTCCTATCTATTTTAGAATCCGTTTTTAAACCGCGGAGAAAATTTCGTATTTTGCATCTCCTTTTATAGAATTAGACGAATTTCCGTCCGTTTGTTCCGTTTCGACTTTTACCGTTACCCGAAGTACATGTGCTTCTAGTCGCCATTTTCTCCCGGTCGATCGAGAAACGGAGTAATTTATTCGCTTTACGAGAAAGAAACAAAGCGAGTTCCGTCGTTATTTACATGGATAGCAACAGCGATGATATTCAAGACGATTGCGAATGGATAAAATATAGGGATAGAGCCGAATGGAAAGACGTCGAGCCAATTGAACAGAATGATGGACCTCATCCGATTGTACAGATAAATTATTCAGAAAAATGTAGTGTTTTTATTATTATAAATTATTATCTTTAATTTATAAGTGAAAATTTATGAATTAATTAATAGTCTAGCCTGTTATCTATTGAATTTTCACTGTCTTGTTTAAAAACACATGTTTATTCATATAATTATAATATAATTATCTGAACAATGTAATTATTTTGTTAATACAGTAGAACCTCGAAAACTCGGCCTAATGTGGACCGAAGGGTGGCCGAGTTTGTGAAAATGCCGGGTTATCGGGAATGGGGTTAAAAAAATTAAGTACGAGTGTTTCCTCAGAAAATACTGTACTGTACTTGTATGTACTGTTTACTTGAGAATATAACAGAGAATAAACTGCCCAAATACCCTTAAACAAAGGAAAAGTACGTCCTTTATGAAGGCATAGAGCCTTTACTACATGAAAATGAAAATTAATGAATACACTGTGTACAGTAATTTACCTGATAAGACAGACCTCAGAAAAATACTTTATGAGAGCATTTATACTTTTATAAAGCTGTCTATAATGAAAATTAATTAACTAAGGATTTTTTTGCCCTGCCAGGGTGTGCCCGAGTTATCCGGAGTGCCGGGTTATCGAGAGCCGAGTTTTCGAGGTTCTACTGTAATAGTAACATACAAAGAACATATGCATTGGGAGGATTTTGATGCAGACAAACATCTATATTGTATTTGTAGAAAAAGTACACTTTGATAATCGGTATAGCTTCCTTTGGCCTTTAAAACCTTCCTAATGCCATCCGGCGTAGAGTTAATAATGATCGTGCAATGTTATTTTGTTCCGCTCGTCCTGTACGTGTTCCCGTAATTGGTGGATGCTTTCGGGTGGAGATTCGTAGTCGGACGAGTAACGTTTAAGAAGGGATCGGGCGATTAGGCGGTTAATATTTTGATCTTGAAGCCGTGACGTGCTCTTTTGGATGTATATTTTGGATCATTATCTTGCTTATAAATGCAAGAGCTCCTATAAATGTGGTAATAACCAACAGATTGTAACAAATAATTGTCAAGTATATCTGTAAATAATGCTATGTTCTACTAGGTATAGAACATAACATTCTGGGTCCAAAATAGGTAATACAGCCCCAGACCATAAGACTACCAAATTTTAATGTTGTTTGTACTTCTTGCTCAGTTATAGACTTTATTGATGTAGTCCATACCCACTTTCAGCCATCTGAACCAACTCTATTAATTTTAGATTCATCTAATCGTACAATCCTCTTCCAGTCTTCTAAGGTTCAGTCTTTACAGCATTTAGCAAAATTAAGATGTTTCTGTTTAGTAATTTGGTAAGTTTAGGTTTCTTGAGATTAACTTGCTTTCAAATTGTTACATTTTAGGCATCTGCAGATTGTTAAAGTACTCACTTCTATTCCTAAGCCATGTTTCAATTCACTCTTTACTTGTGATGATGTATTGCAATGTTGTCCGCTCGTTATCAAACGTATGCAATGCCTTTATGTTTTTGCACACGACATTTTCTTCCTGTCGGCTTTTTAAATTTTCATGATATGGTAGCTCGCTATTTTTTATTCCGGATACACTTAAACACTCAATGCCAACTTCTATTGCTGTTTTCTCAACAGAAAAACTTTTCTTTAGCTGGTCCACAATACGGAGTTTCTTCCCACTGGAAAGCTTCTTCATGATGACAAGTATCATTCATATTTATATGCTATTATCTTGTTAATATGTACGAAATTACATTGTTTAGTGTTGATATTATAACAAATTAATTTATGCATCAAAATCCTCCCAATGCAACAAGCAGAATTTATACACCATAGATATTTTAAAAATGTGAAAATTATTTTAATTTTTTGCTATTATGTGAATATTGTGATAATTTTTCAGTTGATTTATTTCCATTTCCTTTTGCATATCGAATAGTTTTTGCTATTTTTCTATAGTATGAAATCAACTAATGAACTTGAATCATTTAAAAATTTTTCCATTAGCTAAACAAAAATATGGTTCCATATTTGAATTTATTTATTATTTTAAGTAATTTTTAAATGTATAAATTACTTTTAAGTAAATTACATTGATTTTTTAACATATTTTCATTCATAAAATGTGTGTTGAGTATTTGAAAAGACAATGAATTTTATCTTATATTAAAATAAATCTAAGGACTAATAGTCATAAATTATTGTAAAGCATAATATTGAAAGTCCAGAGAAAGAAAGAAAAATGATGATAGATATTAATCTGTATAGTCAGTAATTATAAGTGAATATAAATATATTGATATTCAAGACAATTGAAAATGGATATAAGAAAGTTTGTTTAATTCAAGTTTTTGTTATTAGTATGTTGAAAGATATTTTGCAGGGTCGTAACATAGAAATACGGGGTCCGCATAAAATTTTTTGGAGGGTGCACGTTTCACTTATTACAGATCTAGAAGCAAACCTCAAGATGATCTTTAACATATTCAGACACAAATGCAATCTGAAATAATTTTTAATGTGACCCATTTACATATTTTAATACATATAAATTTTTGTTTTAGTTTTGTTTACTTTTAACTAGCAGATGTATCTGTCCATGTTCAGGTTAGCCAGTCATGGTGTTATTATTTAGATCTAGTGTTTTTGTAATAAAATTGTTTTATTAATTTACTATTTCTAAAATGAAAGTAACAGAACATGAAATTTAATTTGTTGTATTTTCAGTGGCAGATTGTCCTTTAGGCAGTAACATCACAGATTCTTTTCCTAAAAAAAATGAACTTTTATGATTGTTCAAAAGAAACTTGTAGACTTTTGCAAATTTGAAATTTGTTTTTGTATATTTTCATCAGTAATATCAACTTTGAACCTGTACAATGCATAATCAGAAGATAATACAATGTGCTTACTGCCTCTGTCAGGACTTTATTTTTGTTTTCTAAATGATAGTCTGTAGGTATACTCAGTTTTTCTTCAGTAACTTTCTCTTTGTTCCAATGACAATTCGTTTCAGTTCATTCAAAATAACCAATACTTCAAAATTTTTCAAATTTGAATTGTCGTATGGTACTGGATGCATCCAATTGGCAATTTGCTTTTGTTACCAACCAAATGCTATATATCACTCAAAATTCAGTAGGTTGTGACGGTGCATGGATGAGTTATTATTCATCTAATTTTTAAAATTTTGGTACATCAGTTATAAATTGTAATTGAAAACAAGCAATTATTTATTGTGATGTCATCACAATGCCAGGCTGAAATTTTTAATTATTTTTCACAATTTATTTAATTTAAAATATATGCTCTCCACCTCAAATTAGTAGTGGCTTGCCCCTGTACATCATACTTTTCCTTTAACATTAGAGTTGTGCCGGTCATCTATTATCTGCTTTCCGGAGAAAAGTTTTGAATTGAAATAATGCTACTTCTGGTTTGCATTGGAAGTTCTTATATAGTTAATCGGGGTCGCCTGCCCCTAAGGTTTCCATATCTAGTCTCGGATTTCATCTATTTAATTCTGTTCTAGAGATTAAGGAAAGATGGATGGACAGACGACAGTGGGAATTTACAGGTTACAATTTTTTCAAATTTCAGCTTAGTAATATTTATATTAGAAACACTTAGTGCATTTTTAAATATTTATACTTTCTACATGAAATTAACTGGAACTTTCTAACTTAAAATTATTTTGCAGTCAACCAAGCATCTTTTTACTCAGGGCTGGGTTAGTCTATTTTAGTACATACGTTACAATGTTATAATTTGTATATTAAGACAAAGTTTCAAATCGTTAAAGTTTTGTGCAGCTGGTTTGTTATTTGTTCTATTGCACTGGAAACTACTGTACATTTGGTCGTCAATTTACTTTACCAGTTTGGAATGACACCATCTCTACTGTTGCTTTTGACATTTAACTGTGGCATTCCTATCATATGTCGAGAAGGAAAGTGGGAATTGGTGGTCAATTCTTTGTGTATCGTGAATATTTATAATCATTGTATTCAATTTTTTTTTCTTCTTTTAATATTTAGTTACACACAACAACATAATTAAGTGCAATAACTGTACTATACTTGATTTGAATTTCCAACATATTTGAATGTAACAAACTATATTTATTACCAATAACCTAAATCGGTTGTTTTCAAACTGTTTTGGCTTGCAGTGCACTGTAAAACTTGAGAAATTTTTTGGTGTACTTCATTCATTTTTAATAAACTTCTATATTTTTATAATTGTTGCATATTTAGCAATCTCGGAATGCCACAGTGCATCTGGGTACATCATTTCAGAACCACCGACATAAATTGATATATTTTTATAATGCACTTTTTGTTAAATGCCAGAACATTTGTCTCCAAAATTAGTTAACATTAACATATTAATAGTAACTAAAAATTTATTATAAATTCAAATAATTTGCTGTTATTTTCTTTAAACCCTTTTTATTAAAGATTTTCTATTAGAAAACCCTATATAGTCTATTCTAATTAACTTAATGGGACAGATATTTGACATCTAATTTTTATACTTATTCAAAATAAAATATGTTGACTTAATGACAGCAATATAATATCAAACAATTGTCCATAAATTTTCAAAATTAAAGTCACAGTATGATAAAACCAAGAGGATTGGGACAGGGAAGGTTAGACAGAAGAAAAAGTAACACAATTTACCCTTTCCTTTTCCTTACCTTTTTTTATTGAACATATTATAAAAATACATGCCCTGATCCCGTCATAGACACTATCGGGGCAAAGATAATATTTGTTAGGTACATAATAATACACTGTAGTATACATGCTGAATCAGTATTAACAAGTGAAGAAAGTTATATCTATTTTAACAAATTTTTTTTTTTTATACAGTGAAGTATACATGCTGAGACCCAGTTTACACGTTGTTAGAAATATAATTATAAGACAAAGTATACATGAGAATAAGAGAGTATAAAAATATAAAATCTTATTATATGAAATATGTCAACCACGCAACAACTTGTTACGCGGTGAAGATGTTGTACAGATAATAGAGTGAACTGACAAAACCTATGCCAGGAACAGAAGGCATCAATTCAATAACTTACTTAATATCTGAAAAGTTTTTTGAGCAAGTCTTTTAAAAGTACAGTGGATCTCGTTGGATCTCCAGATATCCACAGGTTGGCATGGCCAGTCAACGTCTAGGTTTGAAAGAGACAGGCGGAGCTCCATTCGTTCCGTCTCTGTAGACACACAATTATAAAGGTAGTGTAAGGCATCATCTCTTATCATGCAGATGGGACAAAGGTCTGAGGTCCTATTAGTAAACCTTGCCAAGTAGCTAGCGAATCTTCCGTGGTTGCTTAGTAGTTGCGTTGTGAAGTGATCAGGTACATACCATCTGATTTTGAAGAATTGTTTTAAAACTGGAACAAGGCGATAAGTGATGCTTTGGTTGAAGTTATTCCAACGTACTTGCCATTCTTTGATAGCCTCTTCCCATAGAATGCGTTTAAGAGTACAGTTGCTTATCTTCTGATAACTTGTAGGGATGGATGGATCAAGGGCTGGTGGGAAATGAGCACATCCGCCCGCTCGTTTTCCACCAGATCCTGATGAGATCTGACCCAAGCAATCTTGTAGTAGTTAGTTGAGGTTTTTAGTTGATTTCTGATTTCTACTGCAATAGGATGCAGTTTAGTGCTGTGTATAATATTGTGGGTTGATAGAGAATCTGTGTGGATGTGAATTTCAATATAAGAGAAGTTGTTATTAGCCCATTCGATGGTTTTGGCAATAGCCAAAAAGTTCTGCCTGGAATACACTACATCTACTATGAAGTCTATATTTTTGATTGTGAATTTCCAAGTGTTTATCAAAGACTACTAAACTACAGCCAACCTCACCATCAATATTCGATCCATTGGTAAATATGTTGATGTCTGTGTTGGTATGTAAGTCAGTGCAAATCACAGTGTTGCCTTCTGGAGAGGTTGTTTGACAGAATGGAAAAGGTGGTTCAGTATCCTCGGGTTCTATGTTAGTTGATCCAACTTGGACTGCTTCACCCCAGATGAGTTAATGTATCTTTGTATTCCTTGTGATTTCAATATCTATGGGTAATTTGCAAGCTAAAACTTGGAGACTATTGTTGTTTATGGTCCGATATGCCTTGGTGAGAATAAATAGGGCACGTCATCTGCAAGGACACTAACTTTCTTTTATTGTGGACCTTAGAGACGGCCCAGCCCCAAACAATTTACCCAAACCTACTTGTGTCCTCCTATTCATACCGGCCAATTCAACTGATCCATAGTCATATAAGGCAGCGGTCCCCAACCTTTTTATCACCGCAGACCAGTCAATGTTTGATAACTTTACTGTGGCCCACTGAGGGGGGATGTTGATTGTTCATATTTTAGATTGATTCAATTTAACTGTATTTAAACATGCCTTCAAAATAAAATACAGTTACACCAAAAAATAAATATAATATGATTTAACATTTTAACTCACTAGAACGCTAAATCAATGAGAACCCTGAGCTTGTTTCTTTGCAACAAGACAGTTCTAACTGGGGGTAATAGGAGACAATGACACCCGAAGTGTGTTTCTTATGCCTAGTTTATTCCATTGTTCGTCGTCTATTAATTTATTGAGCGTGGGTAGGAAGGGGATTAAAAGTCGCACAAACCTGAGACAAATACACCATAGTAAATAAAATGGAAATAATTTAATGTTCCTTGGGCAGCCCGGTACCATTTGATCCATGAACCGGTACCGGTCCGCAGCCCGGGGGTTGGGGACCACTGATATAAGGCATCTGCGTTCCATACACTGGCTGCAAGAGCCTACTCGTATTCTACAGAGAGGTCAGATACCAGCAAGGAACTAGAACATCTGAAACAAATTGCATCCAACCATGGATACAGCCCCACATTTATCAACACACTATCGTCCTCACTGTGTCATCCAACACCAGTATCAACGTTAACAAAACATAAGCTAATTGGGTAGTCCTAAGCCACGAACCATCCCTTCATCACTTATACAGAAGGATTGCAAAAAATTTAAACATACGTGTAACATACAAAAGAAAATCCAATGTTTTCCGCCTTCTGTCTAACACAAAGAATGGCACTGAGGATGCTAAAACACCAGGAGTATACCACATCTCACTACAGGACAATAGGATCCACGTACAGATCACTGCAGGCCAGGTTAAAGGATCACAAATATGATGTACAAAAAGGAAACATTAATAGAGCTCTGGCACGTTACGCCAATGATCTGGGGATTTCTCCCTGTTGGGACCAAGCTATCCTAATACACAGGGTCTTTGACCAGCAAAAACATTAAAACGCTAGAAGCGGTAGAGATCTACAGGGCGGACAGGAATGTACGGTTCCAGTTTTCTGGTACAGTTGGTGTTTATTGTTTTAAAAAGTAACACCAAAATTATACTAAAAACATGTAATTTGATAAAGTACTGTTTTCACTAAGTATGTTCAATCTGCTTTATCACGTTTTTAGTAGGTATGCAAACAAAAAAGGCAAATAATAGATAGGTATAAATTATTAACTTTTTTCAATTGTTTTGCGGCGACAAATCACGGACTGGTGAGATGGCGCCACTCCTCTACGAGTTTCCCGGGAATCCCGGATAGAAAAACGGGAACTGGGTTTTTCCCAGAGAGAGAATTCTGGGTATTGTTGCTTTTTCTTCTTGTCGGGTGATCGCTGCCATGAGCACGTGTAGCTCTCTTTCAAGTGTACTCGAGGATTGTTGTAAATAAATGTTGTTTTAGTTTAAAACGTGGTCATGGACTTAACTAATTCACGTTTACAGCCTTCTGATAAAGACAGTCTTTGTGGGGCCAGATTTCGTCTAACCGATGGCGGCCATCCATTACCTCCAGTTTTATCAAGTTTTATAGTAAATTACTGTTCTATACTGATGCAAAAAGTTTTCCATGTCATAATGCAGTTCTAGAAAATGTTTAGAAGTAAATTGTATTTCATTTTATCTTTTCTAACTGAAAATAGGAATTGTTCCTGTGTGTTTAATGTAGTGGCAAACATTCTAAAACAGATATAGAAAGACATGGAGTATTCAGAGAAAGCTAAAGGGATATTTGCTCTATTATGCAAGATAAGTTTCAAACACCTGTCTCTTTTCTAGCAATTTTTTTAATTAAATCAAAGAACTAATATTTTTGGCTATTTTAAATGGCCTTCTTCAGGTTAAGCATAATTGAAATGTCAGTTAGAATTTAAATTTGAACATAAATTAGAACTGACATTCCAATTATGCTTAATCTGAAGAAGATCATTTAAAAATATACACAACCGAAACCCAATATATTAAGCAAATATATACCCACAACTGCCATAAATGATCGGGCTAAATTTGGATATAATGATTATAAATTAGTAAGCAAATACAAGGCAAATTCGAAAAGTTGGATGACTTCCAAAATTTGGGAGGAAATTCTTCACAATTACAACTCCCAATTTGTTAAGCAAAAAAGGAACGTAGCATTCGTTCTTCACAACTGTCCTGCTTGTGGAAAAATTGAAAGACTTCAAGCTATTAAAGTGTTTACCGCCAAATGCCACTGCTGTAGTGCAACCACAGGATCAGGGTATTATTCATTCGTTCAAACGTCATTATCAGAAGAAGCTTATTTTGGACTTGATTCATGTGATAGAAAGCATAAAATCAACTGACATTTCCTGTTAGATGCAAGCCATTACATGAAGGTTGTGTGGGAAAACACACTGCTTTAAATATGCAGGATTTCTTTCTACAGTGGCATTTCAAGATGAAGATAAGGATGAAGAACAGAATGTTCAATTGGATGAACTGCTGCGACATTGCAGTGATCTATGAGAAACTGCCTCTGTTGATGAAACCGACTACAGCACAGTGGACAATAGCATGGTGGTGTGTTCCTCAGAGAGTGTTGTCAATATTGTCACAGAAATTCGGGACAAGAATAAGGAATCTGGAGGTGAAGAGAATGTTACACTAGAAGAGCCAACCCCCAAAACCAACCAAAACTGATGCACTAGAGGCATTAAGAATCCTTAGACGTTACTTGCCAACAATTGAAAATTGCGAAGATGATGTTTTCAAGGCGTTCATGATTGTTGAAAAGAAAGTCAAGAAAGTTAAGTGCTGAAAACAAACAACACTAAACGAATTTTTCATTTTATCATCTACAGCATTATTGTAAATGGAGTAAAGAATGTATTGTAAGCCTATAGTACTATATAAAGCACTGCTGTGTTTTCCTAATTGTAGTTTTTTGAGGTTTTTTTTTTCAACTTTGTTTTAGTTGTCATATCGGATAACTTGACACATTTTCACTTCTCCTTGGGGTATTGACTTATGCGGACCTGACTGTATATAACATTTAACTAAAACCTTTGGTCAAATCTTTGAAATTTGGCATATAATTTGTTAAAGATGTTTGCAGCAATTCTGTGAGATGCTCATTGGTCAATTGTGAACAATATTTTGACTTCACAAACTTCATTGTAAAGTACAATTCACGGCAATATGTTGTACCAAAAATTGAAATTAGATGGCAAGCAGCTTTCTTTAAGTGTGGATATTTTGATTCTGGCAACAAGTTTCCAAAATTCAATTAGAAACTAGATTTGTGCTGTATTTGCAATGCCCGATCTTCTTTCATCTCTAATAATTTCAATTCCCCAGCCACTTTAGATTCGATTTAGCCAATTGATAAGAATTATTTCAGAAATTGGAAATCCAAATCTTTTCAAATTTTCATACTTATATTTGAAATCTGCTTGCAATCCTTCCAATTTTTCTTTATATTGGTCTAATTTTTCTTCTTTAATATTAATTCTGTTGGCTTTTACTTGTGGAAAATGACTAAATATTCTTGACTTAAGATCAATCAAAACTTCTTCCAAAACTTCAGATTATGAGGTGTTAAATATAATTAAAAATATTTTAATCTTGCAAGCAACAAAATATCCGCAAATGGAGCTATCAATCATCTCGACACTAACCTCAGTAAGACAAAATCCCGCTCGAACTAAACAAAGTCCCAGTAGCCACTCTGTGAGACGGTTCTTATNACTTCTTCCAAAACTTCAGATTATGAGGTGTTAAATATAATTAAAAATATTTTAATCTTGCAAGCAACAAAATATCCGCAAATGGAGCTATCAATCATCTCGACACTAACCTCAGTAAGACAAAATCCCGCTCGAACTAAACAAAGTCCCAGTAGCCACTCTGTGAGACGGTTCTTATCAACTTCCAACATGAGACTTCTGATATCAGACAAAGACAAGAAGTTCGTTCTATGCAGGGAGGAAGACTTCATATGCAGGGCCACAGACTTTCTCAACCAGTCGCAAGCTGTCATCTTACCAGAAGACCCAACACCAGCCGTATTAAGAAAAACAAAGAAAATAATTACTCTACCAGGGGTTACTTCAGTTCTTTCGGGACGCCTGGACCCCCTTCCAACGTCGCTTGTCCCAGACTTTTCTTTGAAGCAAAAACGCACAAAGAGAGCTGGCCGTTAAAGCCTTTAGTCAATAAGCGGTCCCACCCTACATACTTCCTTGAAAAAGCACTTGCTAAATTGCTGGGTGGGCTACTTCCTTCTTCCTCCCAAGTAGTGTCCTCATCTGTCATGGCTAAAGAGAGGTTATGCGCTACGCTGGCTGGCTTGAGTCCAGATACTTACACATTTTATAAAATGGATGTAGTTGCGTTGTACCCTTCGGTACCGCACTTCGAAGCGGTGATGCTAGCCAATACCTTGCTTATCAAAGAGGGCTTTACTGCACAGCAAGTTTTAGAAGTTCGCGAAGCATTACTCTTTATTACGGAGCACAGTTACTTCTGCTTTAATGGAAAGATTTACCTGCAGAAGCAGGGGGTGCCAATGGGCTCACCACTGTCAGCTGTATTGGCAGAACTCATCATGCGGCGCATTGAACACAGCGTTTTTAAATTCCCCCTCACCATAGCTTACCCCTTAATTTATTTAAGATACGTAGATGACGTTCTTTTGGCGTGGCAGGATACGGAAGATTCCTTCCGGGTATTAGAACACCATTTATCAAAAATGTATGCCACTATACACTTCACATGGGAGAAGGAAGTTGGGAGAAAAATTGCTTTCTTGAATTTGCACATTCAAAAATCCCAGGAAGGCTTGATGTTTTCCGTCTATCACAAATTTGGCAATATCCCACCCATAATACTGGCCACAGCCTGTCAACCACAACAATATGTTGATGCGGCCATAGCTCCCTTGATCAGACGAGCATTCTTACTATCATTGACACAACATCTTATCAATACCGAACTGGAGGCTGTTCTCACAGCGGTTTATGCGGCGGAATTTAGTGCCTCCAAATACATCCATATTAAAAATAGTTATACAGTCTCTCTTCCCTGCCACAACATTGCGCAGACCAAGGGATTGGACAACACTCCGTCCCTCACTCCCATACTGTGGACGCTTCATGGCCTGAATCTGCCGGATCTTTAGGCAGAATGGCTTTCGTTTACCTATTGCCCCACGACCATGTCTGCAACGAATCTTATGTAATGATAGGGATGCTATTTCCACCCTAGAAAAATCTGGTGTATACTCCGTTCCCCTGCAGAATCCAATATCAGGACTATGCACCAATTATATAGGAGCGACTACCAGAATGCTGGCTGCTCACATATCTGAACACCAACGTACGGTGGCACTTGGCAATTGCGACACGGAACTTTCCAAATTGGTGATACAACAACACCACATAGCGCTTTGGAATCGAGTGAAAATACTCAAACGCTGTGATGAAGGGAGCTTGATATATGTTTGGGAGGCCGTCCTTACAAAACTACTCTCCCCATGCAACTCCCCTACCCTCGACTTACTGGACGTCTGGATTAATTTATACAGGCGGTTAAAAAATCAGCAATAATTTTACATTCTTTTCCCGCACCTCCTACATGTCTCAAAGCGGATACGTGTCAGTCTCTTTATGTGCATCTTTTTACGTGTTTTATGTGTTTTAAATTATGTCCCACGCTTTAATCTTTAATGTTTAAATTTTAATGTAAACTGGCACTTATGGATCTATTCTGTTCGGTTTCTATGCTGTCTATGTTAAGGCGCATGCGTGTCAAAAATTTTTACACGTGTTTACAAAGGGTTTTTAATTTTAATTTTAAAATTTTTACACGTGTTTACAAAGGGTTTTTAATTTTAATTTAAAATCTAAAAATTTTACTTGTTCTTAATAGCCACTCTAATTGGCTCTTATGTTATGCATGTTAAGGTGCATGCGCGCCAATTTTTCGCGTTTACAAAATAATTAATAGCCGTTCCAATCGAAGTTTATTTGTTTTAAAACGCATGCGTACCAATTTTAAATGTTTTTAATTCTAAAATTTAAGTCTTATTTGTAATAGTTATATTTAAAAAAACGGCTAAAATCGTTAATGTTTAAATTTAAATGTACGGTTCAAATTCTCTATTCGATTTTGTATTGCCTGAAGACGACATGCATATTTACGTCGAAAGCGCTCGCAAGATTAAAATATTTTTAATTATATTTAACGCCTCATAGTCTGAAGTTTTGGAAGAAGTTTTGATTGAGATAACTGTTGGCATGACGTCCAAACCCAGTGCTTAATACACCTAACAAGATGACTTAAGATTGTGCACAAAAAGCCAAAGTTTAGCTTTAAAACTAAATACAGTTTGTGACAAATCACTAATTATTTTTTTCTTTCCTTGTAAAGCCAAATTAAGTATTTGCAAATGTTCCATGATGTCTTTAAGGAATGTTAAGTCAGAAAGCCAAGTTTCATTTCTAATTCTGGGTATTTTTTCATTTTTCTTTTAAAAATGTTATGATAGGATTTAGCAGTTTCACAAAACGACTCAAAACATTGTAAGTTGACAGTCATCTTACGTCAGACCATAAGGAGAGATCACTGGACAGTTCATCTGTTTTGTCATTTAACTCTTCTAAAAAACTTCTTAAATTAACAATGTGTTTTGGCATTTGTTCTAATTAAATTCAGAATCTGCAAAACAATCTTCCACACATTTTCATATTTTAAATACAGTAGAACCTCGATTATCCGGACTAATTGGGGATGAAGGTAGTCTGGATAAAGAAAAATTTCGGATAATCGAAACAAATACTTTAATTTGTCTTTTAATGATAATACAACACATTTTCTTTTCGATGACGTATCGGTAATATTAAAAATAAATACTGTATTTAAATCGTGATCAAATTTTCAAGAAACAAATGTTTGTATTGAATTTGGACTACTACTGACCAGCGCTAACAGACTACTTATTTTAGTTATTTGTCGAAACCGTGTCTTCTTTTTCTTGTTTCTTCTGATTCTATGTCACGACTTGGTGCATTTATAGACACTTGGCAAATAATTCCATCACCTACATTTACTTCTTACAGAAACGCGTTTCGGGCTTTCGCCCCTCTTCAGTCTGTTACGTCGATAGTTGTGACTTGTGTGTCCGTACTTCCCGCTCCCTTCCCCTCCCCTCTTTTTTCCCGACTTGACGGACTCCCCCGCATGCCTCGTAATTTGTAACATTACCCTTCTCCGAGTGTTGCACACAGCCTCGCCTGCGACTGTATAAACATTCTATTTTATTTTAATAATTGAAGCCAGTTTTTATGGATGTCGATGCTAAGGTTCTTGTTAATATTATTTTTGTCTATGGTAATTTCGTAGCTTTCTTTGAATTTCCTTTTGTACCAATTTTTTTCTTTGTGTACTATTGTTGCATCCTTTTTATCTATTTTGCAGTTGTGGGTCGTGCAGTGTTCGTAAAAAACTGAGTTGATTCTGTTATACTTCAGGTCTGCGATGTGTTCTTTTAGTCTTGTTTCTAATTTTCTTTTTGTTTCACCGATGTATACTTTTGGGGGTTCGCATGTGCAAGGTATTTTATAGACGACTTCGGTAGTGCTGTATTTGTCTGGTTGTTTATTTCTGTC
>NW_019384648.1:405684-577102 GCF_000671375.1 Centruroides sculpturatus | reverse complement strand
GTTCACGGCTTTTAAGTAATGCATAAACCTTCAAGGTGCGAGGCCCTTCGGACCGCGAGGCATAGGCAGTGGCCCACGTTGCCCTTGGTCATAGAAATGATGTAATTTGAATATAAATTATTTATAAATACGTATGTCAAGTTATATTTTTATTACGACGTAAAATATATTTAAGAGTTTACGACCACTGTGCTGGGTGAGATGCTGTTGAAACAAAAAAAGTTATGCATTCCATCACGTACATGAACATTGTCGTAATTCGCCAAGTGCAAATCAGCAAATTCGTAAAATTTTTGTTTATTTTGAACAATCCGGATAATCGAGGTTCTACTGTACTTCACTATGGTGAATTATGCAGTGAAGAGCTACAAAATGTGGAATTTTAGGATTGTTGTTTAAAAGATAAATAAGACCTAGGTCCCCTGTCATTGCAGTGACTCCATCAGTCGCAACACTTACAAATTTATTACGAGGCAATTCAAACCTGTTTATTACCTCATCAAGCACATTTTTGACATTGATACCGTGAGTTGTTTCAATAAGAGTTAGTAGGTCTAACATTTCTTCCTTCATATTTATGTCTGCAGATACATAGCAGACAAAAAACGGCCAATTGTGAATCATTCCGGATATCTGTAGATTCGTCCAGATCTAAACTGAATGCTGTACAATTTTTCAAATCACGCATCAAATTATTTTCAACATTTTTACTAATTTCGCTAATACAGTGCTCGGTTGTACGGCGCCACATAGAAACTTCTGAAATCAATTTATGCAGTTTTGTATTATCTGGATCCAAAACTTTAATCACTTCTTCCAAGTTTCTTTTAATAAATTCTCCTTCTCCATATGGATGTTTGGCATGAGCAATATTCCAAGCTATCAAAAAACTTGCTTTGTTGACAACATCATCTTTGTGACTAAAAGAAGAAGAGAGTCCTTGTTGCTTATGAAGACCTGATTGCAATGACTTATGTTTCTCTGTTTGCAATTTTGAATTGAGTGGATATTGAGTTGAAAAGTGGGGATGACTTACTTCGTAATATCAATGTGAATTTCTTACTTTGTAGTTTGCAATTGTAACTTTACAAATAAGACCTGACTTTCCATTACAGGTATATCTTGGGTTACGTTGTTTTGAGTTAAGTCGTTCTCAATTATACGTCATTTGTTTAAAAAAAATATATATGGAAAAATAAAAATCAAGTTTAAATCATTTTATTTGACTTTATGTCTGTCTGCCACAAATCTGTGACTGTTTGTTATTGTCATCTTATTTAGCTGTCTTTAAGAGCTCAATCATTGGCATTTTCCACAGTAGTTCCAATATCTACTGTTTGGCATCGTCATCAGCCCCACTCGATATTGGTAAATTTAACATAAATTAGTTTATTTTCTACTATCGCAAAGTAATTTTAATAACTGTATTTGTTATTATAAAATAAGGTGATTTTGTAAGGTTAAATGTGTTAGAGCAAACCACATTCACAAATAAAGAGTCTGCGGTATACTGTAAACATCGCCAAATTGTAAACACATATATTTACAAGTATGTACGCACATGTATTCATAAATTTAGATTACTTTTTTTTCTGTACTATATTAAAAACTAAAATTTATTTGTTTGTAAGATTAAAATAGATCTTTATTAACCATATACAGTAGAGCCTCGGAAACTCGGCACTCGATAACCCGGCACTCCGGATAACTCAGCCACACCCTGGCAGAGCAAAAAAATCCTTAGTTAATTAATTTTCATGATAAAGACAGCTTTATGCCTCATAAAGTATTTTTCTGAGGTCTGTCTTATCAGGTAAATTACTGTACACAGTGTATTCATTAATTTTCATTTTTATGTAGTAAAGGCTCTATACCTTCATAAAGGACATACTTTTCCTTTGTTTAAGGGTATTTGGGCAGTTTATTCTCTGTTGTATTCTCAAGTAAACAATACATATAAGTACAGTACAGTATTTTCTGAGGAAACACTCGTACTTATTTTTTTAACCCCATTCCCGATAACCCGGCTTTTTCACAAACTCGGCCACCCTTCGGTCCATATTAGGCCGAATTTTCGAGGCTCTACTGTATTATTAAAAATGCATTTATAAATAAAATACAGAACTGAGAATGGTTATTTGTGGTTTAGCATAGTGACAGGTAAATTTGGAGTCAAGTAAACAAAGTTGCCTCTCCTGAAACAAATTACCAATGTAAGGCGAGGTATACCTGTATTGTCAATAAAAGCAAATTTTTCTACCCATTCTTTCTGAAAGCGTCTATTTTCTTGTTCATATTTTGATATTTTCTGAGGTTGTATAAATAAAAAACTAAAATTAAAATGTCTAAATATTAATTTTTGTTTCAAAAGATTCATAAATGGCGCAACAAATTTCCGAAGAAACTGGGCTTCTTAAAATAAAATAAGAGTAAAAACAATTTAGAATAATTAAAAGCAATAATTTCCTTAAACTGTACATATGTCTTTAGAAAGCTTGCATCAAATTTGTATTAAAAAAAGTAATAAAAATGTTCAATAAAAAGTTCTATCATATTAAAATGTTTGTGTAATTAAAAAAATTCTGATATAAAAGTAAAATGTATCTCAGTGGAAGCTGCGCTTAACTCGAGTAAGAGCTGCAAGCGGCTCTGAGAGCCACATTTGCCCACCATTGTAATAGTCTTTTATAGATTTAATTTTTTTATATTGTTCACTGATAAAAATAGAAAATGATTCATTTATTTTCATTGTAGCAAATAATATATAGATTTTGTTTTTTTGCTTACTTTTATCTACCTTATAAATGACTATTATTTTCTCAATAAATGATATTGTCTTCAAATATCAATGTCAAGTTATAACTTCTTGTAACAAAAGTAGGTTTCAATGAATAATGTAATCAGTTGCCTTGGATATAGTTATTCCTCTCAACAAATATATTTTACAAGAAATTCCCCCCATCAAGCATGACAGAATACTTTTTATGAGAAAGTGGAGATTTTTTATAAAATTACTATATACAATACATTCTGAGTAAAAACACTATTGTCTTTTAAAAGATTTCCTTGCTGTCTACCTTTAGTAATAGACACTTTAGTATTATTTTGATGGTTGATGCTATGATGCTGTTTCTGTAGCCCTTGATAAAACCATTCCTTAATTCCACGTTGATAAAAGAAAAATAAATTGTGTGTATGTTAGTTAGATGAGCAATAACACTTTCTAAATAATGGACTCATTAGGTCGTTACTTTCGATTGGATACTAGAATGTCACCTAGTCACTATGGAAAGATTTTTTTTTAAATTTGTTATAGAAGTGACACGATAAGACCTTTTTTTTAAGTTTAAATCGGAAATATGATGAAGTATGTTTAAAATATGCCATTTTCTAAAATATTTAAAAATGCAACTTAAGGGAAATTCCCTCGTCAAGCACGAACATCATGTGGTCACCGACGTCACTGCAACGTAAGTGCAATCACCGATCCAAAATCAATAAAATGTTTATTCTATAGCTAATATTTCCACAAAATAAGTAGCCTATACTTTCTGTCGGAACATAAAACGAATATAACCAAAATTTCATCTGGATTGGACAAAAATTGCAGGAGTTAGAAGAAATTCATACACACGCGACGATTGTGTTTATATTAGTAGCGATTTCGGATCGTACTAGATAATATACGGTAGAAAACTTAAATCAAACTAGAATGGAATTTTTATTTAATCGGTCTGAAAAACCCAAAATAAATTAAACATTATAAAGTGCTGTAGATTGAAATTCTTTTTAATTTGTGATTTACTTATTCTATTTTTTCTATTGTTACCGTTTTTAGAAAGAAAACTTAACCGAACTTAAGAAATAAATGCGTGATCTGGAAGCTGGCCAAACTTCAGATTTAACTTCAGATTGGTCAAAACAAATGATTATTAGAGTTGAAAATTAAAAAACAATGTTTGAAATAATTGTAACAATGTATTTTTAGATATTTTGATTATTTGTTTGGCAGAAACAAAAATGATTCTGTACATTTCTTTTGAATAGTTTTGTTACTTTAAATGGCTTCTAGTAGTATATACTGTAGATGTTTTTGATTCAACAGTAGTGTATTTACTAGTATTTAACTGTCTTTTTATTAGTCTAAAGTTAGTTTTTATTTTTATAAATTCACACAATATCATAATATTCTTATATGAAGCTTTCATTTTGTATAATATGAGAATTCTTGAAAAATATTCCTGGATATTATTATCTTGAAAAAAATTAATGATTTTAATTATTAATGTTATTTGTTGATCTGTTACATTTTGATTATTATATTTTTTTATGAATATTTTTATAGTTTAACAAACATTATTTTAATGAAAGAGATATAACGTTTGTCCCTTTTACAGTCAAGGACGTATTTGATTATTTCCGTGCGGTCTTGGCAAGCAATGAACATAGCGAAAGAGCTTTTAACCTTACTACCGATGCTGTGAATTTGAATTCGTCCAATTACACTGTCTGGTAAATATTTCTTTGACAAATTTCATGTATTAATAATTAAGATTTTTTTTTTTATTCGTAATAATTATTAAGAAAGAGAAATCTGTATTTATTTATTACAAATATAATGAAAGCAAACTTTTATAAGAAATGAATTTAACCACTTAATTTAAACAATTTAATCTTGTGTTTTTTGTTTAACGCAGGAATTTTCGACGTGTTTTGTTGAAAGCGCTTAACAAAGATCTCAAAAAGGAACTAAACTATATACAAAGTATCATTGAAGATAACCCAAAAAATTATCAAGTTTGGTAAGTTTTGAGATGTTTTCATTCATAAAAGAATTTTCTTGTTATTATAAAAAAATTAAGCTATGTAATAACAACAGTAATAAATAATTTTATTATTGTAGAATTCTTAAAATTTGTTGTTAAAATATTTTACATTAGAAGATAATAGTATAAAAATATATAAATATAGACAGAGAAGTAAGCAGAAAATACAGGTTGATCTTCGCTAATCCGGCATCTTTGGAACCTGTCTTATGCCGAGTAAGTGATTTTGCCGGATTACTGATAGTTAGGTTAGAATACACTTAACCTAACAGTTAACCATTTCATCCTACCTTTAAAATACTCTGTAAATCAGTATATGACGGTTAATACGGGAAAACTATCAGCAAAGAACTTGAGTAATTCTTCTCACTATTTCTTTATTTCATAAACTGTAGATGAGCCAATGCTTCATTCATGTTATGCATAAACATACAGCTGTCAAGTTTTTTCAGAAGTTCTATCTTGTCTGTTATAGACAATGTGGTGTTTGCGTTTCAAATCACAAGTAGTACTTTCTGTAGTCATTGAAGCCATAATTGGGGCTAATTGTTGGCAAGTTATAATAAAAATGAACAAAAGAGAAGTAGAAATGCCTTACCAGTGTTTGAAAATGCTCAAAAACAGTTTGTGCAACAGTTAGTTATCAAATATCTCTTGTAAAAATTAGTGCTGGATTGGGGATGGTCAATCTGTAACGGATAATCTGCTGTTTATTATTGTCAATAATAAAGAAAGATACGATTAATTGAATAACGTTTCGTACTTAAAAACATAGATTGTTGCCCAAACTGTAAAATGTCCATTTTAGAATTACATTTGCTTTCTATAAAAATATTGATTGTAATTTTCCTTATTTCTTTAATTAATTTCTTGTTTTTTTGCAAAAAATTATTATGAAATCTTTTTTTATAACTTTATTACTGTATCATTTATAATTTCATTAGTTTTAAATAAACTTTAACGTTTTACTAATAATTTCATTATTGCAAAACAGGAAAATGTGTTTATAATACCGTAATAATAATAAATTAGGGAGTCTGATAACAGATTATTAATGTGATAATTGTATTGTCATTTCAGCACAAAAATCATTATCTGTTTAAACATTATAGAAAATATTTATTTATTTATAAATTACTGTACAATGTATGAAGTGCATTCTCACTAATCTGAATTAATGTGATTGTTTGGACCAGTGGAATTGTATATAATGAAAAGAAAAGTCAAAAATAGATGTAGACAAATAAATACATTTGAAAAAGTATTTATACTGTATTTGGTACATACACACTATGACAAAAGTAATAGAACACCTATAATAAAAAAATAAAATTATATTGGTAACCACTATTTTGTTGGCTCATTCTTTGCAGTGTTGACAACCTCTGCCTATCATGAAGCCTGACAACTATTGGTGGAAAACCAATAGTAGTCAGTAATTTGGCACCATTCTTCCAGAAGAGCAGTAATGAGATTATTCGCTAATGTTGGATGATATAGTCTGGCTCTTAGTTTGCACTCAAATTTATCTGAAAGATGTTTAATTGGGTTGAGATAAGGAGTCTGTGTATACCAGTCCAGTTCTTAAACACTGTTGTTTTCAAATCACCATTTTGCACTGTGTTAACGGAATTTCATTTTCCGTTTGAAATTCCATTAACCCAGGATCTAGTTTGCTGGCAAACCAATAAGCCAACGTATTAAACTCATTGGAGTTATTAATGCACTGGGTAGGTCTGGAGTTAAGATTTTTTATAAACAACATCACTAGACCCGATATATTATAAAACTAGACACCAAGAAAATGCCGAAATTCTAATGGGCTAGTTTAAGGCTGATTACTAAATGAATTACGTAACCAATTTGGCTCTAGAGGTAAGCGTTAGGCGCCATCTTGTATTAACATTAATAATTATAAATNGCAATGACAAGTTAAAAAATGTAAAAATCTACATAACAGAGGGAAAGTAAAAATCGATCAACAAGTTGCGTAACTTTCCTGGCAACAACATTCAAAATTGTGGTGACACTATCTATTATGATATTTTATTTAAAAATTTTTTATATTGATTAATTATTATCATGTAGTAACATTAATAATTATAAATAAATTAATTAATTAAAATAATTTAGAACCGCTGGGAGAAAAAATCGGCCCGGAGCGGGACTCGAACCCACAACTCCTGCTTACCGTGCAGATGCGTTGCCAGTTACGCAATCTGGACCTCCAGCATATGTAAGCTAACGTTATAACCATCGATGATTATTACAACGCCAGCTGGGGACACATCCAGCACCCATTTAGTAATTAGCCTTAAACTAGCCCATTAGAATTTCAGCATTTGGTTGGTGTCTAATTAAGATTTTTTGTATAAAAGCACTCAAAATGTGCAGTTCTTGGAAAGTGGTATGGGTTCTTTTTTTAGAGATGATAAATGCCAAGACGACATGCTATATGATATGATTAACCAGTTACTTCGTGCATGGTTTTTCTAAAGATTTTTCCAAAGACATTAGTTTACAGGTTTGATATGAGAAGCAGAAATATTTAACACACTTGGAATCAATAATTATCATGAAAATGGCTACAGTACATTACTATTTATGTACTTTGATAATTAGAGTTTAATATGTACTATTTTAGTTTTTAGATTATTAATTTTTTTATATCTTTATAGGCATCACAGACAAGTATTAGTAAAATGGAGTCATGACCCTAGTCAAGAAAAACAGTTCACTGAAATTATTTTAAATTTGGATGCAAAAAACTATCATGCTTGGCAACATAGGTGAGTAAAATAATTTCTTTTTTACATATAAAATATATATAAATAGAATTGTTTCATTCTTCCTTGTCTTATGTTTCAAAAATACTATTTATAAAGGCAATGGGTCCTACAAGAATATGGATTATGGGACAACGAGTTAGACTTTGTTAACAGATTATTGGCTGAGGATGTGAGAAACAATTCGGCATGGAATCAACGTTACTTTGTTATTAGTCACACAACAAAATTTCCCGAAAATGTTTTAGAGAATGAAGTCAAGTAAGATTATCTTAATTAGTATATTGGAATTAACTAAAAGATTTTTAAGATTATTTATTTATTATTGTTCTGAAAATCTAAAATTTGAATTCTTAGGGTGCATTTGTTAATAGCAATCGCTCTGCGTCTCCGCTACTACGGGAGTGCGCTGCTGTTTGTAGGCATTTAGGAACGACAATGAAAGAAAGTAAGATGGCAGCGCTCGCACTATCGATAATCTCGTGATTGAGGAATCTATAATTCTAAAATGTGAGCTTTTAAAGGCAAAAGAAGAGCCCCAATTGTAAAATTTAACCATAAAATGGATTATTTGTTGAAAGAGCATTCAAAATAGCCACAAAAAAAAATTCGAAAAGACACTTACATCACTGCGTGCACTAACTTGCGCTTTCACAACCTCTAAATTTTCATTCATAAAACCACTTAATGGACCCCAAAAGGAAACTATCTGAGCCATGGAGGACGCCATGGTGTTTTCCACCGCAAACTACTGCTACAAGCGGCTGTTTTTGCCGTTCAACGGCACACATTCTGACCGGAATTTAGGAACGCATTCTGCAGGAATTTTTAAACGGGTGTCACTCACGCAGAGTTACATGGAGGAATAAAAGAACGCAACCTTAATGTTCTGAAATACCATAAAATGTATTTCAGAGCATTAAGGATCCAAGGAAGCACTGAAATACAGGAATGCCTGTATTATATTCCTGTATTTCAGTGTATTTCATTGCTTCCTTGATATAGTATTTTTCAATTACAGTAATACCTCGACTTACGCAAACCCAGAGTACGGGTTTCAAATCTCATCGATTCCTCTTTTGTTTGAGCGCCATGCAACTCTTGATTACTCACTCCCCCCCCATACTATTGTTCAGCTTACATGTTCGGACGTGTCGTGCGGAATCGACACATAGCTACAATTTATTTTGTGTTATTTATTTCTGTGTTTGTTATATCTACGGAGACTCGAGAGACTGTATGTGGTGATTTCTTGTAACTGTAAACGAATCAAAAGACGAGATAAGATTAACGAGAACATTTATTAGCTTACATACATCCGACTTGGATTTTACACAAATTGGGAAATTATACCCTGACTTACGCGAATTCGACTTACGCGGTTATCGCTCAGTCCCACCTATTGTGTAAGTTCAGGGTATTACTGTATATTAATTTTTAATATTTTTGGCATTTGCATTGCTTTTGTGGATTCTTTTATTTATTATTTTTGCTTGTGCAATTTTTTTATGTCTACAACACTATTGTCTATTTAATGAATGATAATGTAAATAAGTTTTTAGGTTTTTATGTGCAATGACAAGTTAAAAAATGTAAAAATCTACATAACAGAGGGAAAGTAAAAATCGATCAACAAGTTGCGTAACTTTCCTGGCAACAACATTCAAAATTGTGGTGACACTATCTATTATGATATTTTATTTAAAAATTTTTTATATTGATTAATTATTATAAAATGGCAAAAGTTTAATTTTGAAGCTAGAGATGAGTTTTATTATTATTATTTTTTAAATTGTATTGATTTATCTGTATAATGTTAAGTTTTATCTGTTAAATGTTTGAATAGTTTTCTTTTAAACATTTTCTTTGCGTTTTTTAACTTTAGTATTTTCTTTTATTATTTCGCATCCACTTTGGTTACAGTGTTTAGTGACCACAGATCTATCGTCATTACTTTTTATTGCTCAAATGTTTTCCGTGAATCTTGTTTGGAATTCCTCTTGAATTCCCCTATATAAATGTGGGGATCGGTGCAACCGCACTCCAGCTTATATACAATATTGCTTCTGTTCCATATTCTCATCTTTGATTCAATTTCTATATTTTTTATTTTTTTGGCTAATTAATTATGCTGGTACTAATAGAATACTACTTTCCCTAATTTTGTTTTTTCAAATAAACCATTTACATATACAGTAGAGCATCGTTTATCCGAAAGTCGGTTGTCCAAAAGAATTCCAGTCGGCCTAAAGTATCATTTTTATTTGTTTTTTATATTTTTCAATGTATTTATTTCGTTTGTAAAACATAAAGAATCATTTTTAACGATACAATAGTCACGATTATTATTTTAAAAAGTTTACGTTAGGCTTAACATCGACGAAAATTCAATGCAAAGCGACACGCAATGGAGAAAAATTTCAACACGGGATAGGTTAATATATTTTTTCGCACATAATCGGTTATCCGAAAAATTAGTTATTTGAACAACCCCAGTCCCCAATTGATTCAGATAAACGACGCTCTACTGTATCATTTTAACAAATTTCATATCCTTGGTATTTTCTCCATTCGGCTTAGAATTTTGGATGTTTTTTTAATTAACTATTAATGATTTTTATGCTATACCCATTAAGTAAATACGTTTTTACGACGTTATTTCTTTTTCTTGATCCTTCGGATCGGATGTTCTTTCAATGATTTTCTTCATAAACATATTGAATGTATTCTTTTTGACATGCATTGGTATTTTTGATTTATAATGTATTACTTTATTGTCCTCACTGTTTTTTTCCATGTTTTTTAATACTTATATTGCTGTTTTTTATACCGTGTTTCCCCGAAAATAAGACATCCGCAGAAAATAAGACCTAGCACAGATTTTGCTGAATTGCGAAATATAAGACCTCCCCCTGAAAGTAAGACCTAGCGAAATTGTTTTTAGTCATAACGGTCATCGACAGATGGTTGAAAGTGGCCGTTGGCTTTTTGAAAGTACAGCCACTGATTGGTCAGCAGACAATTACGCCACATGGCATGATTTGCATAAGACTATGGCTTGGGAATCACAGATTTGCATAACGTTACGGCTGGTGATGGCTAATTGGTCGGCCGGGAATCACGCTACATGACATTTGCATAGTGCTACGGTTCAATAAGCACTAATTGGTCAGCGAGTTTGATGTTGACGCTATAAAAAGGCGACAGTTCGACACACCGGATATACGTCACTCTCGTCTAAGTTCGACTTGGGAATTTTTTTGTTCAATAATAAATGTGAATTCTTCTTCCTGGAAAAAATAAGACCTAGCACATTTTTCAGAGCAAAAATTAATATAAGACACTGTCTTATTTTCGGGGAAACACGGTAGTTATTAGTACATCTAAATATTATTTTCTTATACCTATTATTTTCTTCATTTGCTACAGCAAATTTTATTTCATTATTTACACTATTTATTGTTTTTAATTTTAAAGTGTTGTTGCATTTTAAGGTTGTTTGGGTGTTTTACTTTATACAGCAGCTATGAATTAGAAAAGATTACAAATATACGTAGGCCACATGCAGTTAAATAAATTCAGTTTGGCAAAAGGACTGGTGAAAGTTAAGAAAATTTCAAAGTCTGATATATTGAAGTTTAAATTTTTAATGTGTCTCTGTTGTGATCAATAATTAATAAATTTTGACTGGTGATTGTTTATTCAATATTTGTAAATATTTTGTTCAGATAAAGTAATCTTTACAAAAATATTTAGTTTATATATATATAACAATGTTTATTGTATATTATTACTTCCCTGGGATTGTTATATATGTTACCGGCAAAGTATGAAAAGCTGGCATTCTATAGAATACCTAGGCATTGTATATAATGCCTAGCATTTTTAGGCAATCTATGAAATATGAGAATTATTACATACTTTCCCTAGGCATTGTATATAATACCTAGGCATTCTATAGAATGACAAATGCTATTTAGGCAAAGTATGAAAAAAGGTTCTGATAAGGCTATTATATAAATGACGTGCATTCCTCAAAAATACAAATGTTATTCTGAAAAAATAATGAGAGTGCCATTAAAAAAATTTATTCAAAATACGTAAAGAAAAATGAAAGTTGTACAAAACAAAATTTATGCCTTTCTTATTAAGGGAAACAAAATTTTCATATAAAAAATTACAATTAACCTACTTGTTGCAACATGGTAGGCTTGAATGACATTTTGAATTACATTTCATTACATTTTTCACGCAAAGACATTTCATATTTTGGCACTTTGTTTTACACATACATTTGACGAATCCTTGGCCGCTTCCACTGGACTGAGCAATTGCAACTGACCGGAGAGGAATTTCATGGTCAGGAATATCTTCAATTCTAAGCAAGTTCTTGGGGCATGGAGTGAATTGTGATCTCGCATATACTTGTTTTAAAATTCCTTCAGAAGTTCCAAGTCGGTAGAAACCATCCTCTGTCACACTCATTACAATTGCCAATATATTGCGCGAATCACCTCGCCCCTTGTCGACGTCAGGAATAGGAACTCGCACAGTAGTTCCCAAAGAAGCAGTGGGAAATTTTTTTTCCGAATTTATTTTCATTTTTTGGCTTGTATTTCCAGATTGATTTTAGAATTTATTTTACCTTCAATAGCATTTTCAGTTTTGAAACAAAGGGTGCACAAAATATCCATTTCATCATCTTTACTAGCATGGCCACAGAAGGTATGAATTTTTTGACGACATTTTTTGCATGCAAGTGCATCACTTGTTTCCTTTAAACACACACAACAGGTATCAGAAACGGAAATCTCTTCAGTAAGCATGTCTTCATCGTGTTGGTTTACTCCACTAACGACTATAATCTCATCTTGCGTAATCTGATTAGTTTCACCTTTTTCCATTGTTTTGACGCTTTCTATTACTTTTTCTAGCTGCTCCTCTGTATTTATGTCTTTTAATTCTGGTAGAAAAGAAAGCCCTACTTTAGGTTTGCAGCCAAAAAGAGCTTCGTATGGTGTTCTTTTGATCCCAGAATGATAAGCTCTATTTTTCATAAATTGAACGAAACGTAGTCCTTCACTCCAGCGGTCAGATTTGTTGTCCTGCATCCAAGTACAGAGCATATTTTCGATATCTTGATTAGCTCTTTCGACACTACCCTGGCTTTGTGAATGGCGAGGCTTCCCATGGACGATCTTCAGTGCTGGCCAAAACTCCTTCAAGCTGGTCACCACATTATTCGCAAATTCCCTACCATTGTCAGACTGTAATATAGACGGCGCTCCAAGCAACGAGAATATGTCCACTAGGTTGTAGGCTACTTCTTCAGCTCTTTTCGACGTTAGAGACTTAAGAATCACAAATTTTGTGAGATGATCTTGGTACACCATAATAAATTTGTATTCTCTATCTGGCTGAGACTGAAAGTCAATAAGATCTACTTGACAACGGGAATTAAATTCGGAAAAAATCATAGGTTTCACAACAATGCCCTTTTTAATACCTTTCTGTTTTTTCTGGCAAGGTTCACAAAGGTGGATGTACAGTTCAATATCATGACGTGTAACATTTTTGTATTTGATTGAAAGTTCTTTCAACATTCTATCACGTCCTCCGTGTCCAATAGCCAAATGAGCTTCATGAAGTACGTGAAATAACTCTGAGTCCGTGACGTAATACTGTATAGTACTGACGCCTTCTTTAACAGGATAAATGAGTTTACTTTTGTTTTCTACAATCATCACATCATAGCGATTCAGCAACCAATAGTCCCTGGGTTCCTTCTTAGTAGTCATTTTGGCTTTTTGTACATCATTTATTAACTTCTGGTAAGTAGTTTCGGTTAAGAAAATACTGTTTTTTGCAGCATTAACTCGAATTTTGCACAGTTCATCGTCGAATCGTTGTTTCATGTCTATAGACCATGACACCTTCTCCAACACTACAGCTTGCTCCTCCATTTTCATGGACCACAGTAAAAAACTAATTTTTTGTTGAACAAATTTAAGTAAAATTGCGTATTTTGACACTCCCGAACAAACCGCAAAGTGCAACTGACAAATTCTAAGCCTGAGCCGCTCGTTAAAAGTCACGTGCCTTGCCACGTGATATTTGAAACGAAACGGAGATGTATTTCATACTTTGCCGGTTTCTCATTTGGCATTCTATAGAATGCCTAGGAAATCTGTAAAATATAAATCGTTTCATAGATTGCCGGCTAGTTTTAGGCATTATATACAATGCCTAGGCATTCTATAGAATGCCGGATTTCAAACTTTGCCGGTAACATACATAACAGAAGGAAAATATGGGGATTGGTCAAAAAATAACCCCTAAGATTTTTATGTTTTTTTGGACTCTGGACCTTGAAACATCAAGAAATAAAAAAAAATGGATGTTTTTTCTGTATGTGTGGGGGAGGGCAATTTTGTTCATCCTCTTCGAAGCTTAATAACTCCTGTGCCTGTTATCTGAAATTTTGCGGGAAGGTTTGTGTATTAGGGGGATCAATCTCTTAAATTTTGGTGGTTAAAGGTCGAGGGGGTGGAGAGATAAAGGGGGATTGTGTGTCATATCTTGAGTAGGGTTGGACTTAATGAAGATTTTACTGGTTATTAGCATTTACAAATTTTTATAAAACTCGTCTCTACTATCAAAATTAAGTCTTTTGCCATTTTATAATAATTAAAACTATGAAAAGTTTATAATAAAAAAATATCTTAACAGATGGTGCCACAAGTGCAGTTTTAAATGTTGCCAAGAAAATTAAGCAACTCATTGCTGGATTTTTTTTTTAATGTCATTATAATGAGTATCTTCTTTTTTTTTTAGATTATTAAAATTGAATAAATCATTCCTTTTATTACTTCTTACGAACAGCATTAGATCAGAAGTGTTTTTATAAGTCATGTTTCAAATGTTCATTTTGAGTTTATTGTTACAAACCCTTCATTAGTCTACAAATACAATTACCCGAAATGGTTTTCAAAAACAGAAAAATCTAGAACATATAGCATTGTACAGTACATATTAGAGTGTATAATATATGGAGAGCTTTCTCTGTATGTAACTGGAAGTTAATATGTTATCTGTTGATTAACAAATCTATATCAGATTTTGAGTAATTTAATTTACTTTCAACTACAGTAATTGCTTTATTATTCATGAAACTTTAAATGCACAGTGCTTGATGTACTCAAAACAGAAAAATAATCAAGTTTTCTAGATTATCCAAAAGAATGCTGGTCTCATCGAGTTTCCACTGTATATATATTTAATAAAATACGCTTAGTATTTGTATTTTTATTTTCTTCAAGTTTTTCTCAAGTTAAATATAGTAATGTAAGTCATTTTAATAGTCGCAAAAACACGTCTTTTGTATTTTTCCAGCAATAACTTTAATCGTAGAAAAAACATTTTTGGCCCAGTTTAAAGGGTTTAATTATATTTTTTATTCAAAATAATAATTAATACAAGTATTAAAACTGAATTTCTTGTTTTGTGATGGTCTGAATTTTATAAACTTACTTGATAATTGATTTTAAAATTTAAAATTAAAAAAATAATTACGCTTCTAATGGTTATTTATTTATTTTTGATAGATATACTTTAGATTGTATTAAGAAGGTTCCTCATAATGAGAGTGCATGGAATTATCTTAGGGGGTAAGTTTATATGTAGACCTTTATATTAAAAACATTAAGTTGTTATAAAATTGCTAACAAGGAGAGCCTACGGCTTTGGGGTAACGGATTTTGATGATCTTTGGTTTAGAGGTAGTACACCATGTGAGTGTACTACCTGTAAAATACTAAAGTGCAATACTCAAATATAATCAAGAAAATCGAACTTAAACTTTTGTTAGCACTTTATATATAAATTATACGTATTTCTATTCGAGCGTCCTGTGGCAGAGTGGTAACGAGTCTGATTCATAAGCTTGAGTTCTCGGGTTCGATTCTCGCGTATAATTTTTTTTTTAATTCATAAATACTTATAATGTATTTATTTATTTACTCATTCATTTCTTATTATTTATTTATTTTAATTTAATTTCTACTATTCCAAGTCTAATATTTTTATACTTTTGTTGACAATAACGGCGCATTCTTGACACCTATGTGTCAACTTTCCCATCTAATTGTTATCACTAACGGTGACCGATCTAATTCTCACTAGGAGCGTTTTTCTATCAGAGTTCTTTTTCACTCACTCTTTAACAGTTCGTTTCTAAATTTCGACACGAATAGACGTATTTGTGTAGTAAAACTTATTTTGAAAAATTATTTTATAATTAAAAAATGTCGTCAAGAGAAGCAAGTTCTTCATGTTGTGACGAAAAAACTGTTGATGATAACTCTTTATACAGTGATGTATCAAAGCAGCATAGTGAAGTAAAATACTAAAGTGCAAAACTCAAATATAACCAAGAAAAACGAATATAATTTATTGAAGCAATATTATATAATTACATAGCATTGTCAGATGTACATGATCGTGAATGATACTTATGATAAAAACATTCAAAACAAAAATTCTGTCTACACCAAGAACAACAAATAAATGCTGCTTTTTTACAATTGCAAGGTATGTTTAAACGAGAACTTGTTTAACTCCTTAAGGACATAGACATTTTTGAGATTAATTTATTTAAACGTAAAAAATACTTAAAAACTGAAAAAAAACGAAAGAAATGCGTTAATTTTGAAGAAAAATCTTCAAATTTTATTTTCCTTTGTCTCGCCTTTCTGTGAAATTTAACACCGATGAGTCATTGTTTACACATCTGGATGACCTTGAACACAGCTGGAGTTGGATTTCCCGGGACATTCTCATAGACGTCTCGGGATGACAAGGGTTTAAAGTAGGGTGACTACTAGCTAGGCCTATATTTTTAAATATTTTTAAAAAATTGAAATTTTAATTGCGATTTCCGACCCCATCTAATTAATTAAATTTATATATAATAAAATATATTAATTAAAAAAATTAAAAAACTATCGGAGGTCGTTTTTGACATCAGAAACTAGCTTTAAATAACTTTAAGGAAAGAAAATCCGTGCGCTAGAACTTTAGAACGATGAATTAATTTGATAAAAAATCCCATTAAAAAACAATTAAGCCTTAATCGAGCCTTTTCAAAGGCTCATTAAAATCGCGATAAATTTTTTTAGCGCAGGAAAAAAATTTTGAAAAAATTTGGAGACAAAAAACATTCCAAAAATTCAAAAAAAAAACCTTTAAGGACCGCGTTTTATGTAACGCTATGTAACTTGCCCGAGTTTTCTCGGGTTATGGGCTTAAGTTATATAATATATTAAAATAAATAAATAATAAGAAATGAATGAGTAAATAAATAAATACATTATAAGTATTTATGAATTAAAAAAAAATTATACGCGAGAATCGAACCCGAGAACTCAAGCTTATGAATCGGACTCGTTACCACTCTGCCACAGGACGCTCAAATAGAAGTACGTATAATTTATATATAAAGTGCTAAAAAACTTTAAGTTCGATTTTCTTGATTATATTTGAGTATTGTACTTTAGTATTTTACACGTAGTACACTCACATGGTGTACTACTTCTACACCAAAGATTGTCAAAATCCGTTACCCCAAAGCCGTAGGCTCTCCTTGTAAGTATTGTTAAAATTAATATATGAAAAAAATGTAAATTTAAAGAAATTTTCGAATGCAGAATATCTAATATGAAGTTTATTAAGAACAATGAACATAAAATTTACAGGAAAAGATTTATGAATTTTTGGTATGATTTTGTTGGTCTGTGGAGAAGTATGAAAAATTTTTTAATTTATTTTTATATTTTTCTGCTATTATAATGCATAAATAAATTACATAGTCATTATGTCTTAACTAATTATGATAGTCTTCAATGTACCCTATGAACCAATGACCAGTGTTCAAAGAAAACAAAAAATTTGCCACGAACGTTTTCAAACTCCCCAGAATTCTTCTTCGAGTGTTCGTTGCTGGATGTCCGATGTAATGTAAAAGCTTTGGAACACAATCGTTCGAATCAGACGCGTGAGAAATTTTTTTAAAGAGTTATGTCGCACTTGCGCATTCGTATGTCTAGCAGAGCCTGCCAGGCTGCCGACAAAACCAACTCCTCCTCATAATTAATGCATGTAGAGAATGAACTAGATTTAAATATGTGCACAGCCTTCAACCATCTTAGGTACTCAGTGGGGGCAAAGTGAAGATAAGCCTTGCCTCAATGTCCAGATCGGTGGCATATGTAGCGAGGGTTGTGGTAGTTCTCGCATATTGTATATCTGCGAGATGCTCCTGTAATCTGACTCCCAACGAGTGCTTAGTTGAGCCGATGTAAACCTGGTCCCTATCATGCCTATTGTCCCTAATGGGGACACTGTAAATGCCAGGGAATCAGTTCGGGTCAGGAGGTTTCTTCCTATTCGGAGGATGTCCAAAATAGTCAGATATCTCCTGAATGTGACACAAACCAGGCATTTCTTGGCAATCTCGGTACACAACAATTTTAAGTACAGGTTAAATGTAATAGGAACCCGTTCTTTGTCTTCGGGTTGATTATCTCTCAGCGTGTCAACTGTGGAGGTGTATGCTGGTAACATTGGGGTACCCATAGGAGGAGGAGGAGGCTATGCAGTGTATAAACATTAATTCGGCAGCAAGTGCTTGAGGAGTGGAAGAATGCATAAAAGCCCTCCTTATTAAAGTCTTGTATGCTGCAATCTAGTAAGGAAAAGGGTCACAAGACCCTATCGGTGTGGATGCTTGACTCCTCCACTTTAATATTAATGTCCAGGAAGTGGACCTCTGAGGGGTTTGATTGTTTGGCTTTCAGGGTCAACCCGTAGGGATTATCGTTAATAGTATTGACAAAGACCATCAAATCTGGCACCGTCCTCCAAAAATGATGATATCATCTATATACCTCCTGTACAAAAGGATGTTGGGGAGGAACTGTGGAAGGACTTTGCTCTCCATCTGTCTTACTACCATTTCACATAGGTCCCTGATAGGGCTGCCCATAGGGATCTCTCTTTCCGTAGTAAAGACTAAACCGTTAAACTGGAAAAACGAATTATAGTGTATTAAGTGGGCCATCTCAAGAATGTAGTGGTGCAATGTCATCATCAACAATACAAAATAGAATGTCCAAGTGCACAAAAGGCTGGAGAAAGCTCAATAAAGGGGTAGAGGAACTTAAAGTCCAACACTGTGATATATTGGGGGAAGCAACATCTTTCAAATGGGTTATGAGCTCTGTTGGGCTAGCAATGCTATAAGAGTACCCCTTAAGGTGGGGAATGAGCAGGGTATGTGCGGGTTATCTACTACTGTCTTTAACAAAAGCTGACACATAAATGAATTGAGAAATACCAGCAATTTAAACTACTGTACTGTGAGCATTTCAATATAGTACAGAAAATTAAGTTCGTAAACTGAGGTTTGGTTGTACTTAGTGTTCCTAAATGTTGTTCAGAAACCAATTTGTTCTCCAACTGAAACAAATTCTCCCATAAGAAACAATATTAAATGGAGTAATTTGTTCTTGACCCCGAAACAAAACCTTTTCATATATGTATACACCTTTTTAGTTGTATTTTATGCATAAAAATGCCTATAAAGGCAATATAATATTATCTATATCTATATTTATTCTATATATTATTAAAAGCAAAATGTTCTGTCGCCACAAAATCAATCACGACAGACAAGTATTTTATCCACACTTTCTGAAATATTATGTTTCAGTTGCTTCGAATTAAATTTTAATTAATTAATTAATTTTAGTTTTAATTAACTGACTACCTAGTATTAATAAATATTAAATATTATTATTATAATATATAACATTATATTAATAAATTTTAGTCATTTAATTTAACTTAAGTGTATTTAAATGCAATTTCTTAAATGCCATTTATATTACGTGAATTTGATTTTGATTCAACTGCGGCACATACCAAAAAAACAGAAATAGTATCTTTCCTACACGAGCATTGAAATCTAATTTAAATAGGAACGTCGTCGACAATTTATATTGTAATGCGAGGCGATCTCGGCACCTCTAACTTCTGACTCTGTAGTCCCGTTGTCAATTGGTCGGGCTGTCGACTTTCTTTAACATAGGAAGTATAGGAAGTTGACCACCAGTGGCCGACTCTTGCCATGTAACTTGTTCAGAAACCGAGTTATTGTACGGCAACCGGAGCAAATATGGCATTCAAAATTTTGTTTGTAAACACGGGCATTTGTAACCCAATGTTTGACTGTAATTAGTCCCTAATTCAGAGAATGTGTTTATATCGATATGAACTTTGCTTGTAGTAAGTTTGGCAAATGTAATAAATTGTTAAATAAAGGATGTTGTGCGGTCACATATTTTTAAACACACTACATGATGGTTATGAAGGAAATTGATACAAACTGTTGTTTTAAAATGATGTCAGGGCTGCGAATTATTAAGTTTATTTTTCCTTTGCTAGAGAAATTATGTTATATGTATAGATACTTTTATGTAAAAAAATAAAACTTTGTGATGTTTACTGTTATACAAATAATTTTATAATACATATAGTAATCATTTTATATATAAAGATTTAAAAAATTTTGGTGGCTATGAAAATACAGGAAAATGTCACTTAATGTAGTTTTGAAATTTGCAGTAATCAATTAACGTGACTAAATAAAATACTATATTTTCTTTTTAGTTTCGTTCACCAGAGGTCAAGAACCACTCGGAAGACAATTTTAATTCGTAGATCTTATTTATGCACATTTCAGATCGATGTTTATACCAATCCTTCCTCAGTCTACAGATGATAAAAAACTGTTTTAATTTTACAGTTATTAAAACACACAAAATTTAAAAAACAAATAAACTTACATAGATGTACAGTACTCTGCACCAGTTTTGATTTTTCTTAGTAACCTTACATCAATCACAGTTACAATCATCTCACACTATGTAACACTTTTACTTTTCCTCTATATGACATCATGCTAATGTCATCCAGCAACATTCCATTATTCAAATTAATTAAGTTATTGTTATTTTTGATTGCGACTTGTTCTTTAAATTTCCGTAAATATACATTTTTTAAATTCACTGCTAATTGGGCTGCAATTTCAAAAAATTGTAGACCTATAAATTTTCACCTCATCCATCCATCCACCTGTCTTTCCTTAATCTCGAGAATGGAGTTAGTTACATAAAAGACGAGATTGGACATGAAAACGTTAGGCCTTCAGCCCCTAACATTTAAAATTGTCTTCAGAGTGGTTCTTGACCTCTCCCAAATGTCATATTGGAAGGACACGACAAATTTATTTTCCTACAAACTCCTTTTTAGTGGTTACAAAAGTAAGACTGCTAATGACTACACATTTATTCGTGTAATTGCATTGAAATCTGTCTGAGACTTTTTTCGTTATACAACTAAGTTACTGTGTTGCTAGTGAAATTATTTAAAATTAATTTTTTTCTGAAATCAAATTTTTGTTTGTTAATTATATTTAATAATAATTGAAATAAGTTTCTTAAGAAAAGATAAATATAAATTTTTGTTTAAATGACTTGATATAAACCAAGCATGCAGTATAGTGTTCTTTCATTACTTCATTTATTTACGTAGGATATTACAGGATCGAGGTCTGACGAAATATCAAGGTTTGTGCGAATTCTGCGAAGAACTGTACAAAAACGGATGTCGTTCTCCCTATTTATTGGCATTTATGATAGATTATTTAGAAGAAAAACTTCTAGGCGGAGAAGAAGATAGCACAACATTACAAAGAGCATTTGATGTAAGTTTATATATTTTTTTATTTTTCAATAGATTCATATCTATGTATTTTCAAACGAGTACCCGAACGATTGGTGCCTGCCTCTTTTAAAAACGTATCTAAAATTTATTGAATGAATTATTAATATGTTTCGTACCTTTCACAAATCATTGCCGTTAGTTAAATATGCAGTTAGTGATCAGAAAATTTTTTATTTAGAAGTTGTGCTTATTGATGAATAGTTAAAAAATTTGAAATTACATATTGAATAATTTCAAATCATGTGATAGATTACAAGTAATGTTGGAAATGGAAACATTATTCATATTTATGAGAATCATAAGAATCAGTAATAATGAAATCAATAGTGATAGATTTGTATAAGTAAAGACAATGCAATTTGTAGATATTAAAATAAAGTAGTAGTTGATCACTGTTCTAATCTATTTTCTTGAATATGAAGGAATCTAATGATATACATTTAGTAGGTGCTTCATATAATCACTACATTTTGCTTATATAATAGATATATTTTCATTTTTTATAGTTTAAATCTAAGTAGAATTAAATACATTTTTTTAAACTTATTTATATGTAGAAAGAATGTTGTCCTTTTAATCATAGGCACACTTTTGAGACTCGTATATATACAATACAGAAGATTTACAGGTGCTCAGAACTGCCAGTTGATGTAAACAGTCTTTTAATATCATTTATGTTATAATTTACATAGCAAAACTTAATCAAAGTTTGAATGATAAAATGGAATCTTTAACAAAATCAAAATCTGTCGTAAGATATAAATTGTCGTTATAAAGTTTTGGTGATGTTTTAATTAAATTTTTCATAATTATTATAATAATGACTCGTATGTATCAATGCATAAATATCATAAAATAAATATCAATTTTCAACCATAATATAAATGTATAAAAAATGTGGCACTTAAATAAAATATAGAGTACAAAACGGTAAATTCAATACTGAAAAAATCTGTGTTGCATAAGTACAGATTTGAATTCAGTGACACTTTGGTACCCAGTCCGGTGCACGGTATACAGTAGGGAGTCTGTTGTAGTCAACATTTTAGAACTATTCATTTATTATTCATACAAGTATTAATATTTTTAAAATACAAAATTCATTACTTTAATTTTGATTATTCTGTTTTTATATATTTATAAAATAAAATTATTTGTATGTTATAAATATTCTATATGAATCCTAATCTTCTTTTGTTGTAATTTCAGTTATGTAAATCCCTAGCAGAAGAACACGATACTGTAAGAAAAGAATACTGGAATTTCATAGCTAGAACTTTAGGACAGAAATATGGACCAAAAGAAGTTCAGTCACACGAAGCGGACAATGTTTCCGAATAGTGTAAAAATGCACACTTTAATAGAACATATTTTGATTTTTTTTTTTTTAACATAATTGAAATATTTTCTTTCTCTGTATAAATTTGGAAAATAATTTAAAATGAAAACCTTATCACAATTTCTTTATTTCTATTTTGTCGAAATATCTTTCTTTTGTGTATAGATAGTCCATTTATTGTTTTACACGGGTATATATTGTTTTTATATCAATTGATTTAATAAAAACACAAAAATGAGCATCAAGAAATCAATTACAAATGTCAAATTCTTCACATCTAAATACAGATTGCAAATATCTTAAATGACGAAATTTATCATTATTATTTTAAAAAATTTATAACACATTAATATTAACATTTCCGACTTTTTTAATCCGATCTATAAATTTGTAGCAACAATTAGAACTTTCGTATTTTCTCGGTTAACAAAGAATTTTCGGCTGCAATCCATTGTCGGAAGATAAGCAATATCGAGATTCCGAAAGATAAAATATGATTGATATAAAAACTCTACGTTAGATTGTTATAGTTGAATCTTTAATGTTTGAATCAGTCCATTCCTTGATGGCATTTAAACTTTCATACATTTAACAAAGAAATGTTAACATCAATCGACAAGACTTTATTAATGATAAATCATCTCCATTTTTATCAAAAATTGAAAATGAAAAAAAGAATGGTTAGCGGTTTGCGACGTTCTTAAATTAAATTTTCAAACAAAAACTAGAAGCTAATTTTGTTACTGATTACAAAGATGCTTAAGTGAATGTTCGATTGTTGTGTTGTCCTTGTGTTATAAGATATTGTAAATATTTTATCTTTTCTTAATTTTGAATGAATAATTCTGAATAAATGCATTTTAAAAATTAATAGTTTTTATTACTTTATATAAGATAATTTTTCGGTGTTTATTTAAATGAGATGTTTGCAAATGATGTATTGGGGATCAAAAAATGATTGAGTAAGACTACAATGGACGAGATGTCGAAAGCAACTAACCAATTGTATTGGAAACCTGGTTTGAATCCAGATCGGCTCAGAAATATTTATCAGTGGATAAATGTAGAATTGTTGGGCTATAACTGTTGCTGTTGTGGGTCTGACCAAACGGCATTTTTTTATAAAATGAGTACGAAAAATGCTGTAAGGGAGGAGAGTTAAAAACAAAAAGAAAGAAGAGAGACTATTCTACAATTTTCATTTCAAAGCAATAAGCAAAATATGCCAAGAAATGGCTAATTTTGCTTTGATTTCAATAACATTATTTGCATAAATTATATATTGCTATTTGAAATCTGTATTCTACTTTAATTCTTATTACTATGAAGAATGCAGATTCAAATTCATCTTGCAATTTTATGTGGATAAGAAGGAATGTCGTTTCCTTTACCTCTTTGCCGAACTAACCCGTTTTGGGCCAAGATTGCCCATAACGGGTAACCTTATTTTTTTATGGACGATATCGGACGTACACTTAATCTGGTAAAAGTGTACAATCGAGGAAAATGCAAAACGAGTCGATTGGACAATGTTATAGGAAACATTTCTTTAAAATTACAATTGAAGAAATGATGTCGAAAAGAAATTGTTTGGGATAAATACATTTTCATAACCTTTTGTCAATAGATGAAAATAATCTATAAATAATAGCAAATTCATTTCAACAAAAATAATAGATTTTAATTATGAAACTACAATTTCCAAAGCTATATAGGATCTATAATGTTTAAAAATACAATTATCTTTCTAAATATTTTCAATTTTTGTTTCTAATCAAGTCAAGTTTTTGCAAAACTAATTTTTAGTCTTTGTACTCATTATCGTCTTTTTCCAAACAGGCAAAATAATTGGATATCTATTTTCTAATTCCATTGCAAACTACAGAAAATAACGTAACATTTTACTTAAATATGAATAAATTAGATTTCAAAAATTTGATATTTCCACTTCCCAACTGAAGGACTAGATGGGTTTTGTGACAAGCAAAGTATTCAATCCTTTCATTTGTTATGCTATAGCAGATGCTTATTATTAATAGCTGGTTCATAGTTCATACTATACGTATTTGTCCGGTAAGTGTTACAGTGGCAATAAGTATAATATGATAGCAAATTCACATACCTGATAATATACAGGGTTGTGTAGAAGCTAAAAAATAAATTCATTACCTTCACGTTCTATGCAATCTAGCTTCTAGCATCATATCTATCTTTGTTACACTTTGTCAAACAACAGTAATCATTTGTAACACTGATCTATATTCTGAGCACATTATACATGTTTGGTTAATTAATTAAGGATGTCAGACCTAACTGTAGATAATAATAAATGCGTGTTTTTACTTTCCCGGCTGTTGTGTATACATAAGGGAATCGTATCAAATTTGACCCCATGAGTTTTTTGCAAATTTTCACATTTTCAGACCATGAATTCAAAAAAATAAAAATAAAAATACTGTGCACGCACACATTGGTGTCTATTTTACTTAATATCTCAGGATGGGGTAAAGATTAAGAAACAAAATTTGCCATGGTGACTTGTATATGAGGGGCATTGATGCTATTAAATTTTGGTGGTGAAAGGTTGAGAGGTGTCGTGTATTTCAATTAGGGATTGTAAATTTACCGACTTTTTCATTTACCGGTAATTCGGTAAATGAAAATTAAAATACCGGTTTACCGGTAAACTTTTTCCTGAAAAATAAAATTAAGGTGATAAAAAATATAAGTAATTTTGATTTCCATTTCACGGAGTGTTGGACAGCAGACTTGAGGAGAAAGAGCAGGGATTATCTCTGTCCGTTTATCAACTGGCACTATAACTACGCGTCGAACAGATACATGGAGACTCTTCTTGCGCGCTTGCGTACGGGGACGGCCCCTTTGAATGATTTTTTACACTCCAGACGGCTGCACGATANCATCCGATATTGACAGTTTTATTAATAGTGATCACCGGATTTTGTACAGATTATGCAGCTCATATATCGTATGCGTATGCAAAGAGTAAAGGAAAGAATCCGAATGAGAAACTGCGAGATTGTTTGGATGTTGCTGGTCACGCGATTGTGCAAGGTTGTCTTTCATCACTTTTGGGAGTTTCTACGTTAATAGTCGCTCCGTACGGATTTTTCAAAGATATGTTAAGAGCATTTTTCATATTCGTTACTTTTTCCATAATTCAAGGGTTGTGTATACTTCCAATTATGCTGTCATTGTGGGACAGTTTCTTGTTATTATTATGTAAAAGTGACGAGTGGCAGCATTCAGACGAAGGGTCTTCGGATCTTAGGAATACAAATATAAAATTGTTAAAATAAAAAAAATTAACAATTTTTGTGGGAATAAAAAATCTGCAAGACGAATGAAATAATTTATTATAAATTACCTTAATCAATTCTATATTTTTTACTATAATGAGCGTTTGAACAGAAGCAAACTGCTTACGAAAAAAAAAATGAATTCGTATATTCCGATGAGATTAACTGCATTACTTAAAACGTTAGAAATCTCAGAAACGTTAAATATTCTTTGCATTAGAAAGCGGTAATTTCTGAGCATTGATTTCTAAGAATACTGCATTGTTGCTTTTTTTTTCAATGTCCCTTTAGCCCTTTTAAATATCTATAAACACAATATTTTCTACATAAAAATTTCTAGTATGAATTTTTCATTTACCGAATTACCGGTAAACCAATCCCTAATTTCAATAGAAGTAGGACTTATTATCTGTTATTACAGTAGAGTATCGATCAACCAAAACATTGGTTAATTGAAAGTGTTCCAGCTGGCAAATTCAAATTTCCGTTAGGGCTGTGGTGTTGCAGCACTCTTCCCCTCCCTGCCAAACTGAACTGTAGGCCTAGTTTAATGTATTACATTATGTAAGGTATGTATTTATAAGACGTGTGATACAAATTATATACAGTACAGTTTTGTTTAATATATTTTGTAAAAGATCGGTTATCCAAACAACCCCAATCCCGAATTGTTTTGGATAATCGATGCTCTACTGTACTATCTTTTACTTTCTTTTATAAAACTCACCCCTACTGTCAAAATTAAGTTTTTTGCCATTTTGTAATAATTCAAAATATAAAAAGTTTTTATAACAATATCTGATAATAGATAGTGCCATGCACAATTTTATTTTTTTCTTAATAAAAAAGTAACTCTCGTTGCTAGATTTTTTTTAAATTTGTAATAGTTTTCTATGATCTTCAATAGGGAATTTTTATGTATAATTGGTTCACAAAAACAAAAGCTGGTCAATGTAATGATTATGTCACCACAAAACATATGTTCTTAAGAAGAATATATAATCAACTAAGTCAAAACAAATGGCACGTGTCATATTTGGTGGCAGATGGCTGCAATGGATGATCTACAAGATGCCTTCTGGGAAGACTTTTATGGAAACTGGTCCCTATTAAGTGTTACTAATGTGAAGAAAACCTGGGAAACTTCACGTGGCTGGGTGCAAACCCACCACTGGAACTACCGGCATTCGATTGTTTTATCCACTCGGCCGTTGATGAACACTTTTCTGTGCATAATTGTTTTACATTTATGTGAGAATATAAATTGTCAATGTGCTAACTGGGAATGCACATAAGTTAAATGCATAACTGTTCCTATGTAATAGTTTTAAATTGTTTGTGAGATTAAAAATGCTGTATTGTCTAACGAAATACATAAAAAAAGGAAAAACAATCCTTAAATAAAATTATCAAAATCAACAAATAGATAAATGCTTTGCAATTTACATTTTTACAAATAAAAGGAAGAGTCCCAAAAGACAATTGATATCACTTCACCTGAAAGAATAATAAATATACATAAAAACAAAAACAAGAAATTACATATTAAAAATTACACAAAGTTTTTACACTTTAATTTAAAACTAGAAAAATTAAGAAATAATGAACATAAGAACTAATTTACATTTTTGGACTCGGGATCTTGAAATGTGAAAAAATGCAAAAAATTTTGTGAACTTCTTTGCTTTCCTTCAGTCTTTTGTGTCCATCAGCAGTCCAGAACAAATTTATATGCAGAGACGACCTTTCCTTAGAGGCTACGGCCCCGCAACAATATGCAAACTGGAACAGTGTCCCTTGGAGATTGACGTATTTTATTGTGAATTTGGCTAATCTCCAAGGGACACTGTTCTAGTTTGCGTATTGTTGCGGGACCGTAGCCTCTAAGGAAAGGTCGTCTCTGCACATAAATTTGTTCTGGACTGCTGATGGATACAAAAAAGACTGAAGTGAAGAAGTTCACAAAATTTTTTGCATTTTTAAAAAAATTAAACACAGTCTGCCAAGTTTTTTAATATTTACCTCACATGGTCACTGTATTTTTATGCTGACTAATATGTACATTTATGATAGTTTTATTGATCATTGTATAGCATCATTTGAAAGTGCTGTGTGGTAATTTTTTGTAATTGTCGAATTTGTTTTATTCAGTTTTAAAATTTACTTACACCGTATCTCTTCATTAGGTGAACCACTCAAAGTTTACACTTTCCCCCATTTAAGGTTTGGTTACTCTGTCGTGTATCAGGTGAGGTTAAAATAGAATGGAAACATCACAGTTAAAACAATGAAAACACACGTGCGCAACACAACATCCGGGACTCCGATATATCATGTGCAAGTTGTCTTTATAAATAAAAAAAATCATTAATAATATTAGATTAAAAAAATTTATTTTTAATCAGCCTAACTAACATTCTGAAGAAAAATTTTAAACGAACGAGCAATTACTTATTTTGACATGGTCACAATGTCAAAATAAACTTTTTAATGATATTTTTAATTTAAAATATACTCTCCACTTGGAATTAGTACTGTCTTGCTCTGTACATCATACTTTCCTGTTATCAATTACCAACCAAAAAAAAAAAAATCTTCATTACCATAGTTTCTGTTGAGTGCCTTGCTGCTTAAAATAGACGACATAAATTTTTTCTTAACTTAACCTTTCACCACCAAAACTTAATACCAATTCCCCTCATATACAAGCCACCATGCCAAATTTCATTCCCTAATCTTTACCCCATCCTGAGATATTAAGTAAAATAGATGACAAATCACATGCGCACACAAGTTTTTGCTGTTTATTTTACTTCTATACTTCGCCTTGTATACATAACAGCTGGGAAAGTAAAACAAAAATCAATTCAGAATAGCAACATGCACTCATAACCACTATAATCCAAAGCCTAGAATAATCAATCGGCTAATTTCAGTGGGTTAATGTCACCCAGCTGACCAATCAATGCAATTTGCCATCTGGATATTTAGACACAGGTAGATAGCCTATCTAGCATCGTGTTCTGGTAGCAAAAATCTGCCATTTTCTGACAAAACTTTTAACAATAGAAAATCTGTTTAAGACTGTGCCTGTATGATATAGAATGCCTTGGTCTAATACCTAAATAGGAGTTTTCCATAAAAATTTCTGCAGATCACTCAATGTGTTACATTGACGTATCTCATCAAACCAAACCTTAGGACGTGTCCACTTTTTGCCGAATGCCAAGCAAAATAGTTTGATGCATTCGGCAGAGTAGCATTGATGGTTTACGAGTGACGAACGTTTAGTATTAGCCAATTCTCGTCAGTAAAATGTTCGAACCAAAGGAGACAAATATTTGCCTCCATACGTTCGTGTCGTCCATTCACAAGTGTGTTCGCATTTGTGTATTTTTTTTTTTTTTTTTTGCTTATTGGTATTACTATTTTACTCATATTTAAACTACATCTAGTCTTTTATTTCTGAATTTACTTTTTTTTTTTTTGCAATATGGTTTTAGTGTGTTGTTTTCTACTTCTTTTAGGCTTTTATTTTTCATTAACGGATAGGAACTGCTAAATTAAATCAATGTCTGCCACTTACTATTTTGGTAAAGTGTACAACGAAAATAAAACATAATTAATTGATCAAGATTTTTCAAGTTTTTCTTAAAGATGAGGTTGAATAATTATCATAAACTTATATTTTGATAAATAATGTAGTCTTTAGGTTTGATAAAAAAAAGAAAAGATTGAATTTAATCTTATTGTATGCACCAGGGCTGTGGAGTCGGAGTCGTGGAGTTTTGATGTTTTAGCCGGAGTCGGAGTTGGTAGATTTTTACGCGACTGCACAGCCCTGGTATGCATATATATAAATTAACTTATTGGATTTTCATTAATTATTTAATTTTAAAATAGTAAAATTAAACAGTAAGTTAACTGTAACGTTCAGTAATCAAATTACTATCAAAGTGAAACTCTTAAAATGTAACAACTGCAATAATAATTTAAGCATGTTACTGTTAATATAGTCTAAAATTTCATGTGAACACATAGATTTTATTAATATCAACAAAAATTATCTTATAGGACACGACAAATTTATTTTCCTACAAACTCCTTTTTAGTGGTTACAAAAGTAAGACTGCTAATGACTACACATTTATTCGTGTAATTGCATTGAAATCTGTCTGAGACTTTTTTCGTTATACAACTAAGTTACTGTGTTGCTAGTGAAATTATTTAAAATTAATTTTTTAAAATTATTTAGTCTTTAAAATTATTTTTTTTAAATATAAACATAGAAAGATTTTTTTTCAGATTTCTCCTACGCTTAAATTTAAACCTGCCTTTAGTTAATATACAAAGCTATATTTATCACAGATTTATCAGGAAAATTAATTTTCAATGATACATATTTATTCAGTTTAGTATATCATCTAACATAAAATTATTTAAATTTGCATGTTCGGACCATGCTGCATGTCTTGATCCGTCCATGGCACTCGCTACTCTGTTGTCTTGACGGAGACGATGCCGATGTCCACCGATGGCCAAACCGCACTCGTTACATTTCCCTTCTTCCATTGCACCTCCGCATTCCGTAATGCAATAAATATGTCCGTTAGGACACTGAAACCAATGTCCCTGTCGAAGATCCATAGCTTTCAGAATTTGACGTTTTTCTGCGTCGCTTATTCCAAGAACGGCACCGTCGCAACATTTTACTAATTTGTTCAGTTTCTTGTCGGCTTTTTTGTAAACGTGATCATCAAATGTTTTAAATACGGTTAATATTTCTACAGCTTTCCGGTAATAACGTATAAAATCTGGATTATTTGCGTATCTTGTCGTGATATGAAACAGTTTAGTAAAAAGTTTAAGTCGATTAATTTCTCTATTTATATCGCAAAGTAAATGATAAGAAGCACGCGACGAGTTTTCTTCCATCACTTTTAATATCACGATAATACATTTCAAAACAAATTCCCAAATAAGAGAGTGCCGAGTCTCAACGTTTTGAATACGATTATATATCGATAACAAATTGTTACAAAAATCAAATATATCATTTAAGAAATTTAAAAAATTTTCTAAAGTATCTAGCAAATGTCTATACATTTGCTTTTCTTCAAGAAGTATATTATTGATATTAGACGTAACTCTATAAATTACTTCGGTATCAACGTTAACAGTTGATCGAGAGTGAAGTTTAGTTAGCATATCAAAAATAACATGTTCGTCTTCAGTTCTAAATTTGTCTATTTTTTCAATCAAACTTTGTTTTTTTCTTTCATTATCATTATCAATGCCTCTAATCTTTTCTTTAACTAATTCAATTCCTTTAAGACATGCTTTTATATGATTTCCAAATCTAAGACTTTTTCGAATAACTTTTTTACACCATGGACAAGATTTCATTTGAATTTCGTCGGTAATTTTAGAACTCATTTCCAACATTTGAGTAAAGCCAGTAATTTCAAATACGTGTCCACAATCTTCTAACTGAATGAACCTAGCATCTTCCTCATCTTCTGTTCCAAAAAATATCTCAGTAACTTTATCATGATTACAAATTCTGCACAATTTAGGACATGGTTCTCCACACAATCCTATACATTCGTGACCACATTTCAAAATTTTATGACATGCTTTATTACACGGTGGTCGATCACACAACTCCCCACAGAGCTGTTTGCATCTGTAGTGTTCACATTTCCAACTGCATTCCTCTTTGCAGGTTTTACACTGCTGACCACATATTTTAGGACATTTACTATGTTTACAGCTATTTTCACATTTCATCGTGCATGGAGGGCAATTTTCTGCACAGGGAAATTGGCATTCGTGTCCACAAACAAGAATTCTTTTGCATTTTTCCACACATATGACATGTAAACGACCTTGCTGACATTCGTTACATTTTCCTCTACAGATATGTCCACATTCTAATTCTGTATTACAGACTTCTTGGCACAGTTTCAATTTTTTCCATTCGTTCATTGAATCCTTGCATTCTACTTTCACATTATGACCACATAAAGCTCGACGATCTAATAATTTTTGACATACGGGTAATGGCGAACCACATTTAACTTTACAAACATGACCACATTGTAATTTTTTAGAAAGAATAAAATTGCAAATGGCATCTTCTGGTTCTTGATGACAATAAATTTCCATTATATGATTACAACTTGGAAGTCTTTTTGGAACCAATTCTAAACAAGGTCCACAAGTTTCAAAGCATTTCTTCTTACAACGATGATTATATTTGCATATTTTTCTTTGGCATAATTTTTTACATTTAAAATCCTTATGCTCCTGATCATAAGGATGACAGAAAATCGTGCAGGAATGCCCACAATCTAAACGGAAATTGCATAGTTGATGACAACCGCCTTCTGGTGCTTTATGAACAAAATCAGAAGCCGAATTCACATCAGTTATATTCGACGGATGATTCTGACATTTCAGTTTTAACGAGAATTCAATGTGATGGCTTTCTTTTAAATCTTCAATTATATTTTTCCACAATTCACTATTTTCGGCAAAGAATTCAAAATTTCCGATGCAATATAATCCTTTTTTAGCTCTTGACAGTGCCACACATACACGATTATTTACTTTAAGAAACCCAATATTTTGTTCCATATTACTCCTTACAAATGAAATCAAAATAATATCATTTTCTTCTCCTTGATAGTTATCTACCACAGTTATACGAACATCTTTACAAGCATGACTTCGTCTTGTTTTTAACAAATGCATTTGTCCCGTATACATTGTTAAAATTGTAATTTGTGACGGTTTGTAACCTTGAAGAATCAAATATTTGCACAAACCATCAATAAATTTTGCTTCATGATAATTGCTTCTACTCTTTGAATCGTCATTAACACTTTCGTGATAATTATGACAAACAAAAAACATATTTTTATCCATTCCTTTTATATTTTCATATTTTTTTACTGACACGTGATCTGTCAGATGCTTGTAAAAATATGGAACAAGTAACGTCGAAATACACGGTCTCATTCTATGTTGAATCATTAATTTTTCATACTGCATTCCGTTATTTATCATTCTTTCAAAAAACGACAAGTCTAAATGATACTTTTTTGCCAATTCATAAACAGTTGGAGAAGGTTTCAATTGCTGATGATCACCTATAAGAATTAAATGTTGTGTATCCGGAGTTAACGATGTCACAATGTGAGCTTCCAAAACTTCGGCTGCTTCTTCTACTATAACTATTTTTGGTTTCAATTTCTGAACAATACTGCGATATTTTGAAGCTCCAGTTGTAGTCATACCAACAATTTTAGCATGTTTCATTAATTCTACATCCTGTAATACTTTAAGATTGGAAAATACTTCCATATTCTCTTTATACTTCTCCTGACAGCTTTTAATTTGTTCTACATAATGATCGATGTAACGTGCCACCCATAATCGATACATTCGCCAACGGTCTGCAATATTTAAATTCCAGATATTTTCGCACTCATTTTCTTGTCTTTCTGTCATAATATTTGTTTCTTGTAATTTTTTCATAATTTTTTTATGTTGATTATCAGTATTTCGTTTCACTAACCAATTAGTTTCGTTTTTTAGTTCTGACTGTAAGTTTTTAGAACTATCCTTTGATGTTCCTGCAGTTTCAGCATCAACTTCAAAATCATCAATCACTCTCTCATTTGTGATATAATCAATATCACCGATTTCTTCTTCATCAAAATCTTCCATATCTGCCGATGAATTTACGTCAGATAATTCTTTTTGATCATATTCTTTTTCTACATCGTCGGTAATATCATTGAGTCGTAACCACTCTGATATTATTGTACTGCCATCAAAATATTGGGACATATTTTCACAAGTCTTTAAAAAATGCTCTTTACTCATAAATTGACTCAATTCATTTAGTGATAGTATACAGCTCCCTGCATTTTCTATTTTCTTTTCAAGATTTATTATTTCTCTCTGAATAGCTTTTAATCCTAACTTTGTTTCAAGATATCCTTTTGATAAATAATGCGGAATGCTGGATTTCGTTTGATCTTGCTGTCGTAAAAACGCCAATTGATAGGCATTCATAGACGGATTAGATGACCGTCCTCCCACACGTACTATACTATTTGTGAAAGATAAAATGCCTTCTAAAAACTGATCTAATGCGTGATTTGTATAACAAACAATAAGTATAGGCGATAATTCTTCCGACGAATTCCAAACACTACAATTATTTAAAAGCAACTGGACGATCTTTAATCCAATAAATGTTTTCCCTGTACCGGGTGGTCCTTGTATGATGGCTATTTCTTTAGTCATTGCCATTTTTAAAGATTTTATCTGAGAATCGTCTAAACCCATATCATCCTTCGACGGCCAGGTTGCGGTATCTAGCATCTTTATACTTGCAGCGTATTCAAAATTAGCAGAATCGGATGACGTCATCAAAGACTGAAAATTATAACAGTCGTTTTTCTTTAAATATTTGGGCGCTTTTACTTCTTTTTCACAATTTACTATGTACTGTTTGAAAGGAAGTGTATCTTCTGTCATTTTTTGAAGAGCTAACATTACGTGATAATAAGCCTCAAAATATGCATCCGATTCAACCATGATAAAAACTGTGAATGGTTCGAAATCAAATATCTTGTTAGAATTTTCAAAATGAATTTCTAGTTGTCCCTTTGCTAGATTTTCTGCATTTCTATTAGATACAGTAGCAAAAATCATAGATTGAAAGTTATCATGTGATAAACACAATAATGATCCAAATAAAAGTCTTTTGCTATTATTCCAATTTATAGATTTAAACTTTTTAACATCGAATGAAATTATATAATTTAATCCAGATGCAGTCATAACCGATCTTTTAATTGAAACATTGGTATATACTTTCAAGTTTTTATGAAGATTACTTTTATCCGATTTTCCGACATGTATCAGATACTCACCAATTCCACTTCTTAATGGTCTAAGAGTATCTTCGCGTAACAGTCTAAATTGAATATCCAAATAATGGTCAACACTGGAATAACTACCTTCCTGAATGATTGGTCTAATGAATGGTGGATCTTCCATTAAGCTTTCTCTGCTAACAGGGAGTATAGGAATCTCCCTGAAATCATTTGGCGGATCCACTACTTCATTATGTTTTAATTTACAGTTTTCTTTTTTTTGATTCATGTGTAATTCGCAAAAGCTGTCATTTGCTTGTTCCAATTCCTTAATTTTTTCTTCTAAATTAGATGAAATAGTTTCGCCACGTTTGGCAACCTTCTCGACCGTAGTTTTTAGTAACGGCAAGATGATAGATAACGTATCCGACGCAGGAATTACTCTTTGGAGTTCCGAGAGAAAGATTATTAAATAGTTTAATGAATTAATATGAAAATCCTCGCACTTATTATTTTGTAAATTACAAAGAAACTTTTGTAAATGAATAAATTTAAAATTATTTGTAGATTCAATAGATTTTAAAAATAAACTCAAAATCTCTCTTTCGTTAGATTTGCACGCCTTACCCACAGCTGTTAAAATCAATGCTACTCTATCTTTATTAAGGAAAGGTTGTGATAAAAGCTCCAGAAAACTTTTCTTTGACTGAAGTGTTAAAAGAATTTCATGCGAATCTTTTTGAATCAGACTTTCCAATTCTTTATATCCCATCGGTCTTTGAATGAATTTCTTCTTGTTTTTCTCACTCATTATTCTTATTTAATTTTAAAAGTCAATGTAATAAATTATCTAGAAATAAATGCAAGACATATTTATTAAAATAATAAATATATAAATAATATAAATTATGAAAATTTTAATATATTTAATTTTCTACAATTCAATTTATACAATTATTACTTAAGATAACATTTGGAATCTTTCAATTCACTCTTTTTTTGTATTTGTCTTTAATTACATGTATTTTTAAAGAAATATTTTAAAATTTTGTTGTTTTACGAAAACTACAATGATTGGAATATATTAAATAACAATGCAAATACCAATACATGCACCTGTTATCAAACAAAAACTCATTCCATAAATTAACGAGCATATCAATAATATTGTGTTTAAAACATAATTTATGAAAAAAAAAAACAAATTCACGTCTAGATCAGATTTTATTTAAGATTTAGATTAAATTTCAATACCAGTAAATGATGCAACATTATGTTATAGAAAGAGAAATATTTAAATAAAAAAAAATCAATGGGGCATGCATGATTTACATCTCTAAAATCTTCTTACGTGAATACTGGAAACATATAAATTAAAACTCCAAAACCTTTAAACGGCATAAGAGCTGACCTACATGAGGCCAAACTGATCAAACTTTCTCACCGGGTGGAACACCTGCGAAATCTGGAGGCACTGGAAATTTACAAAGCCGGGTTACACACCAATTGCATTAACACTAATGATGCAGTCAATGTGTCCCATGCTTGGAAATACTGCTATGAGGTAACGGGCGACGCCCACTCCAGCAATTAAAGACCACATCCCCGTTTGGTGTATTTATTTATATATATTTATATAATTGTATGTATTACATATGCCATTCCGTCGCCATGGCAATGCACATGCATAACTGTATTCTATTAAAATCCGTTTGTGGTGTTCCATTTTTCAAAATTAATTTTCAAAATTAATTTCATAATCATTGTTCTACACTTGCACAGGTTCGAATCTAACTGATTTTAAACCTGATGAAGACCGAGAGTACAGTTGAAAACGTTTGTTTATTATTAAATTGATTACTACTGGACGTTTAAAGGTTTTGGAGTTTTAATGATTTACATCTAGGGAATTCGATCCCGGTCCTTATTTCTAATACCGGGATTTCGGGATTATACTTATTCAATCCCGGGATCATTTCGGTATTGAGGGTTAATAAAAAATAAGAAAATCTTACAGAAATCAAAAATCAAAATTTAGACAAAAATCAACGTATTTTACGGTATACACCTAGTTAATTTAATCACTCTAATTAATCAGACTTACAGTCAGACTAACCAGACTTAAAATCACTGTTTCATGTTAAATTTATTCTTTTTTAAACATCACTGACATCTCTTTAAACTCACATAAATTGAAAAAACCTTTATGTAACAAACTATGCAAATAAACGTTGAAAATTAACAAAAATCTCTCTTAACATCGACTAAATAGACTACTTTCATATAACAACCTAGTAAGTAGGTAGTAAAGTAAGTTTCTTAGCAAAAAGTATTTAAAAATAATATTAATCAGTCACATTTTTCTTAAATATAAAGAAAACTAATCTAATAGGAACATTCTAATTTGAATTGCGAAAATATGATCTGAGAAATAACAACGCATCCAGTGTCTCATCACCAAGTCTGCTTCTCAATTTGTTGCACATATATGCAGCTGCTGAGAAAACGCGTTTAGGTTTGATGGAAGTTGGAGGAATCGTTAGTAAATACTTATAAGCTTCGAGGACACGGGGAGGATGGAAGAAAACAGTCCGGTCGACACGGATCGGGATTGTAGGAGTAAAGGCTACAATCCCGATTGTTTCGATCATTGTAAGCATGTCTTTCTAAAAATAAACGCGTTAATTTTGTAAATTCGGTCTCTGTGTGAGTCTCTCAGCGTCCAGCAAACCACTACCCCGAAACGTAAAAAGACTTTCTCGCATCATCCTGACAGATCGCGGGCAAGGCGAGGGTCGTAACCTTTTCACCTAAGGTCGACCCCCCTAAGCGAGAGGCGTCGGGTCTATATTAACCACACTGGCAAAACAAGATGGCTGACACATTGACAGGTAAAACGCACTGAGTAGTGCTCTCGACTGCACCAGAAAATCGATTGGCGCCCGCGAAAATTCAGTATATTACCAAGTAACCCAGTGAGAACTGCTTGCCTATCATTTTACTTGAAAATACAAGAAGTTTTATTCCAAGCAAGCATCGCAAGCCCCGCTAGGTTAATTTCTGCTGCTTGCTTGGAATAAAATTTCTTGTATTTTATATTAAAATGATAGGCAAGCAATTCTGTTAAAAGCACTGGCACTGAACGTTTCGCTTCGTGCAGTCTATTTTGCAACTTTTTTTTAAAATGATGTCAATCCCGAAAATCTCGGGATTAGGAAAATTTAATCCCGAAAATTTTGGGACTGAAAAGTTGTCGGGATCCCGATTTTCGAGATCCCGGGATCAAATCCTCTATTTACATCTCATCACTGGTGATACTAGTGACAGCTTGATGTATACTTAACTTCCAGTAGTGCATAAAATAGTGGGAACTAAGTGGAAGTTTTGATCTGTTTATAAAAATCTTGATTTAAAGAATGTAACAGTTGCTGAATTAAGAAAGAAATTAAAAGAATTAGGGACTAAGACATTGTTATCAGTGGGAGTCTAATGGGTTTGCAGACCCCCCTCTTTTCACCATGTAGGGTTATAACAATATGTCACAAAGTTGGGCTCCAATTGATGTTTATACTGTTTAAACAACATTAAAGAAAACGATATTTTTAAGCTTGAATTTTGTTTTTATTGTATAAACGTTGATTAGTAATGCAATGAATGGTGATCTAGGCATAGGCTAGGCTTTTTTGTGCTATGCCCCACCTAAGCCTTTCTAAAATTCTTATGCCCCTCTAACATATACAGTGGCTATATGGTTAACTTAAACTCTGGACAAGTCCATTTTCAAATTGCCCACCTTAACAATCCAATTGCCCCCTGTGGGGCGGAGCCCCACGTTGGGAAACACTGGGTTAGAGGGTTCCCAATACATACGTATCATATAATAATAAATTTTTTACAGTATTATGTAATTTGTAAGATAATTTTCGTTAAATAGCTTGAAAATATCACATTTATTCATTAAGTTTTTAATAAAGTTTTAAAAATTGCAACTGCATCTCTCAGAGGACTCATTGATGTTTAAAATTTCATTTTGTAATATATATGTTACTGTGAAAGTATTGTTGTGAAATCAATGGTCAGTTCACAGTTAAACTCAAGATGTCAAGTCAATTTGATAGACCTGTAGTCATACATGGATGGCAATTATAATTTCATAATGGTGTATCAAGATCATTTAACAAAATTTGTCCAGCTACAACATTTGAAAACTAAGACAACTGAAGAAGTAGCATATCACCTTGTTCAAATATTTTTAACATTTGGTGCCCCAGCTATATTGCATTCAGATAATGGGAATTCTGTAATCGAGTCATATCCAAACTATGCACTATGTGGAAAGATGTTAAGATAGTTCATGGAAAACCTCGTCATAGTCAAACACAAGCCTCAGTTGAAAGGGCCAATCAGGATATACAGAATATGTTAACTGCATGGATGAACGATAATGATACAAATAAATGGTCAAATGGTTTGCCTTTTGTACAATTTGCCAAGAACACTACATATCACGAAGGAATATGCCAAAGTCTTTATGAAGCCATGTTTGGCATTAAACCAAAAATAAGCATAGCATCATCATCTTTGCCTGGCAAACAAATCGCAAATATTGAAACTGAAGAACAGCTCAAAGAAACTGTTAATACTTTTGAAGAAAATTTGAGCAGTGGCCATAATGAATACCATAGTCCAAAGGAAAATATTAAAGAGCTGCAATCCACCACGTCTTCATATCAAGCCCTGACTGAACAACACAAAATTATTTCTATAAAAAGAGCAGCCACGAAAGAGAATCTTCTACTGCAAGCAACGAAAATGTTACAAACCTCAAAAAAAAAATTTCCTTCTGCTCAAATTGGTGATACAGTACGAATATAAGTCCCCAATGTCGACCATGGCCGTACAGATGCCCGAAATGTGTTGGCGGTTGTTGTTGGAATAGAAGACTTCAACTTTATAAATTAGCAAACAAAAATGGTATCCTCAAGCAGCTTTATTCCCGTAATCAATTCGTAATTTGTAAAGAAAAGTTACTTTACTTTCCATAGAAGATATTTCTTCACAAGAAATATCGCCAAGAGAAGCAGCTGCAGCTAATTCGAAAAGTGGAGGGCAAGGTCTATACACGCTGTCATTGCAAAAAGAAGTGTTCCACGAATAAATGCAATTGTAAAAGCAAGGGACTCTTGTGCAATTCAAAGTGCCATAATAGTTTAAGTTGTTGCAATAAACAAGATTGTATAACGTTAATCACATAATTTATGTGTAAGTTTATTATTGTATTATTTTCTTTAATGATTTATAATGTGCTGTTTGTTTTAGGTTCAACAGTTTATTTACATGTGCTGTTACTTAAGCTTTCTCCTATTTTGACATATTAAAAAGTTGCATTTTTGTCTTTTAACATAATAAAAATATTTTTATTTAACATTCACCATCAGTGCATGCTGAATGTCGACATTTGCCTGTGTAAGTGAGAAATAATGATATTTAGCAAATATTTCGTACATACACGAAACGACTGTGTCAATGCTGACATTCACCAGAGAATGTTGACATTTGCCAGATATTGGTCATTAACATATAAATATATATATATATATAATGTGTTGTTTCTTATTCCACTGCACTTCCTCTGGTAATTATCTAACAATGCATGTTGCAAGACAACAAGAACAAAAGCAGAACTTTTAGAAAGGTACACAAGCTTAAAAGTATTACACTGACCTTTTTACAGTTTTTGGCTTTTGTTTTTGATATTGCTCTTGTTGTCCTATACCCAAATGTAGGTAACACACAGAATAATTAATAAATAATACTGTATATAATTATAAAAAAGCATTATTAAGAAATGCAATAAAAATTTATTTTAAAAAATGCTTTATACTAGGATTGAGATATTAATAGACTACAAAGCATAGTTAATGACAAGGGAAAAAAATACAAAATACTGTTAGTAGTCAGTATGTTCAACAAGAATATTGACAAGAACTTTTGCACTTTTAGACATAGGTTATATATTTATTGTGTGTGGTCAAATCTAAACATTGAAAAGCACTAACAAAAGTGTACATCATACAGTTTTTATCAAATAAAAGTCATTCTACTTATACTTCATAAAACATATAAATTAAAAAATATCCTATAAACTCTTGCCCATACTAGTAACTTCGTAATCATTTTCATCAAAATGTCTGATACTAATCCAAGTGTATTCACCAATTTTCTTTCGAGTTTTTATCTTTACTTCCCGTTCTTTTTTTTTTTCTTATTGGGTCATCAGAAATTTGCAAATTTCACACCTGGTTATTTTTTATTATTGGCATTACACTGAGGTTTACAACAATTAGATTGGTATTTCAATAATATCTAAATAAGTAAAAAAGCAATTTTGAGCAATGTAAACACAATATGACAGATGAAACAGGAGACAATGTATCGATAAGCCCAATACTGGTACCACGTATTGGCTTTGAAAAGTGCATGCCCTATTAATCCATCACATCTCATGACAATATGAAGTTTTTGAATGCTACAAACTAACGTTGTATTTGTTCACAGTTATATAAAATAATATTTTGTTTGAAAAGATAAAAGGTGTGCTAAGTAATCATTATCATCATATAAATTTGTCTTATATTTTAAGTATATCACAATCTTCCAAAAATAGAATTTTATTGTCACTGGAATGCAGTTAAAAAGATTTTTCAAATATCTGAAATTCATTCAAAATTATGGTTTTGAATGTAAGAATAACTCAAAGATTCAGTTTTAAAAAATGTTTATATATATATATATCTGAAATAAATACATTGCACATTTACTGCACCCAGAAAAGCAATTTTGACTAAGTTAACTTTACAGTGATACTGATGAAAAAGAGCAAAGTCTATTAATCTTAAATATAGATAATTAAATTAATTAAGGCAGGTTGTAGTAGGCAAGCAGAGGTTGTTTTGATAGGCTAAGTATGTTGTAGTTTTTATTCTTGAGGTTTTTAACATCAGCGTGCGAATGGAACAAAATGTAATGTGTATATATACAGTGAAATCATTTTTGACAATTATCTGCTAGGACCACTAACAGTGAAGAAGTGTTTTTGATACAACAGGCATGCCTCAGATAAGACATTTGGGTGATTCATTGCAATGGAGGGCCATTTATTTCTCCATCTAAATCATAAATATATTCATAAAGAATAACATAAATAACCCAATTAAACTTGAAATATAGTGCATTATTTTTATAATTTAACAAATTTTGAATCTATACATAGAAACATACGATTATCTTGTAAAGCACTATTATAAATATTTAAAATTTTAGTTACATCATAATATAGGCATACCTCGACTTACGTCGTTCCCGATTATACGTCGCTTGTTAAAAAAGTATATGGAAAAATAAAAATCAAGTTGAAGTCATTTTATTCGACTTTACGTCTGTCCGCCACAAATATTGAAGTCGTAATATCACTAGAAAAACGTTTAAAGCACATAAAATCATATTAAAATATATACAAGTATGTACTGTATTTACAGTACAGTACATGCATTCATAAATTTAGATTACTTTTTTTGTACTATATTAAAAACTAAAATTTATTTGTTTGTAAGCTTAAAATAGATTTTTATTAACCATATATTATTAAAAATGCATTAATAAATAAAATACAGAACCGGGAATGGTAATTTACAGTTTAGCCTAGTGATAATAGATTTGGAGACAAGTAAATTCGACTTGCGTCGTTCTCCTGGAACCAATTACCGACGTAAGGCGAGGTATACCTGTATAAGAGCTTTAACTTCCAACTGAATAAATAAACTATTTCCTTCTTTAATTGCATATTGAACACACAATAATTCCAAGCATTTTAATGCTGAAACTTTCTTTAAGATACACATAAATCAAATTCAAATTCCTTTTCTCTAAGATAAGATTGTCAGAAAATGTTCTTATGTGTAAAATGATTATCTAAGTCAGCCTGAATAAGGAAAGTGGAACCTGTTAAATGGAGGAAAATGATAAATCATCATTTGGATAAACTTTATTAGATGAAACAGTGTAAATTTCTTGCCTTTAATGAATTGAATAATTATCTCAAACTACCTTATAACATCAAAAAAACCCATAAATAAAATTAGTCTTTTTTTTTATGTGATCATGATTTTCTAATGCTCCAATACGGCTTGATAAACCTTGTATACTGCCACCAATTTGTAGTTTGAGATAATTAATTAATTAATTAGATGGTTTCAGCACAGTAGTTATTACTGTTTAAGTTTTTTTTTTAACTTTGGCTTCACTTCCTGTTTCTTCTTCTCATTATCTTTTCATATCTAGTTATTTCATTTAAATATAATACTTCTTGCGCACGATAACTTTCTCAAATGACGTAAGGGAATACTTTTGCGATTTCTCTTATTTTTCATTTATTTATATTATGCCATGCCATTAGTTACCATAATCCAGTAATTTTCCTTAAATTTTAATTTTAATTTCTGATACAGAGACCGAAAACACTACAGTTTTCTAGAAAAAGATTTATATTTCCATGAAAAAGTAATTTAAATTGCATGTCTACAACAGTAATATCAGTGCGAAATAAAATGGCGATATTTACAAAAGCTACTAATTCAATTTTCACATTTTTAATGTTATTTTGACAAAACATTTTATATCATTTTTAATAATTAATATATTGGTACATTTTCTAAATATAAGTAAGACCTACCTTTAAAGATGGCTTACAATCTGATAAAAATAATCATCCGATAACGCTAATTTAAACTCTTCTTGCTGGCTATCGATATCTTTCGATCCAAATCATAAATCACAATAAGCTGAAAAGATAAAACATTAAAATTTATTTAGATTAAAAACTGATAAATGCAATTGAAATTTTTCAATTTATCATTTTGAAGCATAAATTACTTAAAAATTAATAATTTTAAGAATTATACATAAATAATATTTTTGATTTCTAAAAGTATTTACTTATGAAACAATTTTTCTTTTAAACTGTCTTTTTATTAAAAACATTTAATTTTATGTTGAGAAAAACTCTTACATAAGAACTAAGTCTTATGTATCAGTGCATATGGTTTTAATAATTGTAAATTTACTTCATTGTAGAAAGCCCGAAGAGAGATGCGTAGATCCGAAATGCACAGCATTAAGACCATAAAAGCAACTTTGTATAAACGCACAGCATATATATAAATGCACAGCATTTATATATATGCTGTGCGTTTATACAAACATTTCAACATATATAAATGCTGTGCATTTATATATGTTGAATGCTGTATATATATATAATATAATGTTGAATATAATTTATATTAAATGCTGTGCATTTATACAAAGTTGATTTTATGATCTTAGTCTTAAAAAGTGATTATAAACATAAAAAAAAACATAAAATTTAAAACTACATATTATTAGTCAATATAGTGTTTTTAATATAAGTTTTCTGTATATAATTTTATATAATGGATGTGTTCGGCAGACACGACAGTTCTGGAGCCATCGAGTGTTTTTCTGCCAAATGCCCATTACGTTAGTGCCGTTTCGGAACACTTTCATTTATGCTACCTACTGCTGGGTGCAACTGACCGATGATGGCTGCTTTCCATTCTAATGCACGCGTCACTCGTCGTTCGGCAACGTAACTATGCGACGTAACATCTATCGATTTTGACGACCGAGCGGTCGAGGCGGTTTGGATTCGATCCCGGGTCAAGAGACCCGGGATCGAATCCGAACGGGTCGAGAAATCCCCGGGAAGTTTTCAGAGGCGGTCCGACCGGACACGTCGGCACCAGGCCACGGGTCCGGCCAAACCCATAACGAACTCGCTAGAAGAGGCTCTCTTAGTGGGCGGAGTCAAAACAAAAAAAAACCACCAATTGAAACACTTTTGCTCAGTTACAACTGTCGACTCTGCTGACACACTGAATGTATGTACAGTACAATACATTCAGTGTGTCATAGCCAATGTATCATACATAAACTGTATTTCCACACAAGAGAATGCTTTTATAGATGAGACAAAATAGGCACTATATTCTGCAAAGTACTCAAACAAACTCACTATTTAAAAAAAAATACTTCGGTAGTATCAAAAGCATTTTCTTAATTTCAGAGTTGTAATTCAAAATAATACTAGCACACGTTACACACAATTACGCCACAAAACAAAACCGAAACTAACGATGTCGATGCACAAATACGCAATTCTCATCGTCAATATTTAATTATATTATATCAATGAAAATAATTTCAAACGAAAATTAAATCTTCTACAATTATTTTAACTTCGCTACATTTATACAATTTTTAATAAGTAAATTTTTCAAAATTTTATTGCTCTCGCTGCTCCATCACGTGACGCGGGAAACGTCAGGGATGTCACGTGACACGCATCCAAAGTGCTACTCCGCGACGAAAAGATTAAATTAAACAATGACGTTCCGAACGGAGCACAGTCAGTAAATATCCCAGTAATGTTTTCTTTATAGCTCTTTTAAGAAAGCAAAATTATAAAAATCTCGCGACTTTTACCGAAATTAATCTTAATAGCTTTAATTGAAATATTAATTAATTAATTAATTAGATGGTTTCAGCACAGTAGTTNCTTAATAGCTTTAATTGAAATATTAATTAATGAAGTACTATTGAAAGTTAAAATTTTTAAAATAATTTTATATAATTCGTGCACAAATTAAATATTAAAATAAAAATTATAAATAAATATAATACCGATCTCGTCTTTTAATTAATAAATCCAAAATACGGGTTAAAATCACTCGTCTAATTTCACTTTAAACTCGATTAACTGTTAACACGACGGACTTCACCTAAATAAATAACTCACGTATAAACACGTGGTTGCTAGTTTCGGTTTCGTTTTCGTATCTTATTTCCTTCATTTAATAACATTTATTTTGTATTTTAATCATAATTAATGATTTTAAAATGATTATAATTAGTTTAAAACTATTTTTAACTTTTTATTAATTAATGAAATAATACATAAAATAAAATGCAAATTTTAATTTTTAGCTCGGTTACGCCATCTAGGGACACTGCGGAGAACTAAAATCCAAATAGAAGAATTCACAACAGCATTTGTGATTTAAATAAAATCACAAATGCTGTTGGGAATTCTTTAATTTTAACATTCGAATTGTATATTTTTAATATATAATGGGGAATTTTAAGTTTGAAATTTGGTTCAGTTTTTCTAATTTTGTAAAGGTTTATTAAGTGGAATAAAATGTAAAACAATTATACTTTAATTTTTTATGAAAGATAACTTCTTTCTTTTCAATCATTGTGTAATTTTAATATAAATGTTTGTAAATAACATTGACATTATCAAGCGAGGAATACTTACGATACATTTAATTCAGTTACGACAACGCAACACTCGGGCGATCTGCCCGAGGGAATGCCTGCCCGGAGTTCTTCTTAAGGTTAACTGGCCCCACGGTCATTACAGACGTGTTGAAAACCCAGAAAACTCCACTTGACCGGCCGGGCAAGAACCCACGACCAAACTCCCTGTGTTCGGGGGACTGCTTGGCCACTGGTGGGCCACTTACGATAAGATTTTTGTTTATTTAGAACATTAAGTGAAAATGGAATTCAGACTAATCCCATTTCTTCTGTAGAATCAATGACTCAAACTAAAGAAATGAATAGTGTTATGGTAATTAATAAGATCTATTATATTTTGTAAGTGAAATTCTGAGATTATGTTAATTAAAACAAAACACTTTTATATTTTTTTAGGTTCAAACCGATCCTTGTACTGTACGATCAAACGGTTGAAAAAAGTCGATATTGATTACGATTCATTAAGTGGTTTTCTTCAGAGAGTAGCTCCTGTAGTTTGTAAATATTTAGAAGAGAATTCTCACACAAATGCTTTTGATAATAGATTGTTGAGAGACGAAGAACGGAGTTCGACTCGTATTATTTATACACTCGTGTACAAAATTCCTTCGGAAGTTAAATTTGTGTTTTCGTAAAATCAATTGAAATAAAATATAGAACTATTGGAAGAATTATTTCGTATGAATATTTCTAGTAGCATTTATTAATTACTATTTTGATACTTTCTACACAATATATATGAACATACATGTATATGTATGTGATAGAAATTTTCAATGAAATTGCTTACTTTGTAATCATTTCTGCGTATGAATATTTCTAGTAGCATTTATTAATTACTATTTTGATACTTTCTACACAATATATATGAACATATATGTATATGTATGTGATAGAAATTTTCAATGAAATCGCTTACTTCATAATTTCTTTAGATGAATATTATGTAGATTATTTAAGAGCTTTTAAAATTTATCATATACAGTCAATTCTGCTTATTTGGAACACGTTGGAAGTAATCAATGCATTTTGGCTCAATTAAGTGGCTGTCCCAATTAAATGAGCTAATAATAAATTCTAAAATAAAATATGTAATACATNTTTCCACGAACACCTAATTTATAATTTCATGTATTATGAATATACTTTAATCATTTATATTAATGTTTGTTTAAGGTATTATTATTGAATTTTTAGCTTTTTTTCAGCTTCAGTGTTTAGATGCTTTGTGGAATTCAACTGGAACTGTCTTAGCTTTAATAAAAAAAAATGTATTATTATTGAATTTTTAGCTTTTTTTCAGCTTCAGTGTTTAGATGCTTTGTGGAATTCAACTGGAACTGTCTTAGCTTTAATGTGTAAATGTTATAATGTAAAAAAGAATCTGTTTAATTAGTTACTTTGAGGCTCGCTTAAACTGATAACATTAAGCGAAGTAAGAAACTAAGAATAAGGCATGAGTTTTCAATTTTGGAGCGCTTTGGGAATCGCTGATCTAAAAGCTATATTAATGTACTAACAAATAGATTTTAGTTTTTTGGTCTTCGCATTAAATAAGAAACATGTCTGAGATCGTAGAGAACTTTCCTGTATTAAGAGGAAGTCTTTTTTAATGTAAAAGCAAATTAATTTTACATAGAATTTTCTAATCTTAGTTGTAAACTTATCTGCCAATTGTCACGAATAAGAGAATTGGATAGAAATGTGGATAAAAGTTAAAGGGAAAGAATCGGACATCATGAAATATAAACGCGAGCGAGGTCAACCAAAAACCTTCAAAGCACTACATTCGATTTTATACATATCGATCTACTGGTACGCAGTGATCCACGCCTAAATCAATTTAAAATGACACTATTACTACCAAAAAATTGTCTCATTAATTAGTTTTTAAAGAGAGTAAAGGTGTACACCAAATATTATTGCTGAAAGTAAAAAGTGATTTTTATTTAATTATTATTAAGGTAAAATTAGTTTACCCAATTTCCAAACTTGAATATTTTGATCCATAGTTGATGTAGTTAAAAGTTCTGTACTGTTAAAAGCAAAAACAAATTTTATATTAAATTTAATTTTTTATATTTATAATAGAATACATATGTGCGCATGTATGTGTGTATATATATGCAATTAAATATAATTACTTTTGCACATTGAAATGAAGAGTATTTCCACTTTTTCCTTCGGATATATTATAACTGCCGGAAGGCGCTGATAAATTATCACTTAAATCATAAATAAAGAGTTGACCGTCGTTAGTTAAGGCGGAAATTATCAAAGGCCGAACCGGTGACCATTCGGCTTTCTTGAATCCCGAGATTGTCTTTAAAACCAGTATGGGCTTTGACTGAAAAAGAAAAAACATCCTAGAAAGTTTTAATATAATTATTTTAAAAGTAAACTAACCAAAAAACTACCCTTTAATTTATTAAAATAAAAATTGTATTATAAATTATATTTGAATTAATTAAGCAAGTAACCCCAGGAATTATACATAATGTGTCTGATCTGGATATGTTGGACTCCATCCTTCAATATCTGGCTGCTTCCGCCGTGGGCCTGGACGAACTCATGATTAGCAAAGAAAAAGATCCTCAGTACTCACAGGACAACATAATTGTAAATAGTGTCATTCAACAAATGAAATTATTGTGACCGTTCTTTATAAAATATTTAGAGAATAAGACCGATAAAACATGTTATACAAAATTTAGAATGAATTAGCATTAGTGAAATGCTTTATCACAATTTATTATTTTTTGCCACAAATTCGTGACATGTGAAAACGACTTTTTACATTTTACTACTACTAAAGAATTAACAACAATGAAATGAGAGAAATACAAAGAAAAATATAAATTGAATAAATGTAACTGTTAAACTGAAAGCAATGTACAGTACCTCTAAATGTCATCTCACCATACTTAAGTACGGTTAGTTTTTTTTTTTTTTTAGTTAAAAAAAATGTTTAAACAGATACTTCTATATTCTATCCTTTTCTGATAACTTTTATAGTAAATATTTATATTTATATAAATATATATAATTTACATACTATTAGGTTATATCCAGGGCTGTGGAGTCGCGTAAAAATCTACCGACTCCAACTCCGACTTTTCCTTACGAATCCGACTCCGACTAAAACACCAAAACTCCACGACTCCGACTCCGACTCCGAAGCCCTGCCAGGGCTGTGGAGTCGCGTAAAAATCTACCGACTCCAACTCCGACTTTTCCTTACGAATCCGACTCCGACTAAAACACCAAAACTCCACGACTCCGACTCCGACTCCGAAGCCCTGCCAGGGCTGTGGAGTCGCGTAAAAATCTACCGACTCCAACTCCGACTTTTCCTTACCATCCGACTCCGACTCCACAGCCCTGGTTATATCAAAGATGTAAAATAGATATTTTAGTATAGAGTTTTTCTACTGTGTCAGTTTAGCGTAATGATTACTTTTTATTTCTCTGCAGTATGAATTTATGTTTAAAATTGTTATAAACAATAGAAGGAGAGCACAATGTCTATTAAAACACCAAGATTCATTCTAAACAGTAGCTTAACTAGAACCAATATCAAGAGAGTTCAAATTAGAATGTGCATAACTACATAACTCTATGGAAATCCTGTACCACTGTGGATTTATTCTCTGGTGCTATGGATGAAGAAATAAGCTCATTATATATAAATATATGTGTATGTGTATATGTAAGTATGATTGTCATATTCAAATCCTTCTTTTGTATTTATTTGATAGTTTTCTTATTTATTTGCAATGGTAAGAAAGCCCAGGTTCCCTGGGCCTTCTTACCATTGAAAATAATCAGTAGTATAACCAGAGAGAGAGGCCCAGGTCATCTGTTATACTACTGATTCAAAACTTAAATTATTTTTGTACAATTAATTGTTTATAATATAACATGGTCGCAATAGTTTTCAAAAAACTGAATAAATGATTAGATTTAACAAATATGAATACAATACTATATTCATATAACGTATTATCCATAAGTGAAAAATATTACAGAAAAAATTAATAATTTTACTGGAAAAATGAAACAAAACAAATTAGCAAAAGACAGAAAAGCAAATTCACAATGATAAGGATTATTAATTAAATCATAAATAAAGGTCGGTCATCGTTAGGAAAGAAATTATCACGGAACAATTTAGCAGTCTGTCAATCAACTTTCCGATGCCATTTAACGGACATTGAAATATCCTTGAATATATTTCTTTGCTCAAATAAAATAATCAATAGTAGACCTATTTAAATAACAGCATTATATTTAAAAAGTCAATACTATCCAAAATTTTAAGTCCTTCGTACGAGTACATAAATTTAATAACATTAATTTTCAGAACATCTTTTGAATTTATTTTTTTACACAATTTAACTGCATAAAGTCAAAAGAAGTATACAATTTAACAGTTTAGATATTTGTAAAATAATAACATTTTAAAGAATGACATTACTTTTCCTTTCAGATACATTATCTCAAATCTTAAAACTGATTGTAAAATATAAATGAGCAATTATTTATTGTGACATCGTCATAATGCTGGGCTGCAATTTTTAATCATATTTTTTATAATTTTTTAATTTAAAATATATTTGCTCTCCACCTCAAATTAGTGACGGCTTGCCCCTGTACATCATACTTTTCCATCAGCAAGAGTCGTGCTGGTCCAACTCATTTCAAGAGAAAACTTTTGAATTGAAATAATGTTACTTCCGGTTTGTGTTGGAAGTTCGTATATAGTTAATTGGGGCCTCCTGCCTCTAATATTACGTTTGCACACAATCCACGACTCACTTCAATCTCGATTTACCTACAATCTGAATTGTGACTGTCGCCAGTCGAACGTCATGCTGTTCGCACAGGCAATCCACCCAAGAAGAACCCGGCTATTACACGCGATAACAAGACTGACATAACTAAGCAATAAGTCACAAACACCAACAAACAAAATGGAAGTTTTGGTTAGAAATAAATACTTTTTCTTGCCGTATATCTAATAATAGACAGATGTCATTGTCTCTCCAGATATCTTTTTTTATTTTTCTGTCGATAGCCGGACACGTGTTCAGCAGCCATCTTGTATTTTCTCGCGCACGTGGGATTGTGGGATCTCTCTTATGACTGGATCTAGTTTCAAGAACTCTCTTGAGTTGATCACAATTGAACCTCGTTTCAGTCGAGATTGAAACAGTCGAGAGGTTGCACCACGGAACAGTCTCTGACCTTGGTCACAATCTAGATCAAAATGCTCGGTGCAAACGGGGTATAAGGGTTCCATATCTAGTCTCAGTTTTCATCTATCTAACTGTTGAATCTAAATAATCCATCTAACTCCTTTTAACTTTACTCAGACGGACGACAGTGGGAATTTATAGGTCATTTTTTTCAAATTGCAGCCCAATTAGTATTTAAATTCCATAATCATCTGTAAGAGTTGAGATAAGAGTTCTAACTTATAAGACCTAAAACAGTAAAATTAGAAACCAATACCATTGTTTATCTTTAATTATTATTAAGGTAAAATTAGTTTAATAAATTCTATCTGTAATGTATTATTTTGAATTTTGTAATAAATAATTAATTTCTATGTCATGATTTTTTGCTTGCCGCTACGTAACAACTAGCATTACATCAAATTTGTTTTTAAGAAAAATAAAGATTAAAATATGATTATAATAAAGTATTACTGTTATATTTTAAGAATAAACTATAAAAGTATTTATTAATAAAGATCATTTCACAAATCCACAATATTTCGAAATTATTAATACCTTTTCTTACCTGTAATAAGGAATAAACATGAATTTCACCATCACCGCCACTACTTAAGAAAGCATTACGACAATGTGGAGAACAGTGAACCGATTCGGTACGACCCAGATGGCCGTCAAAACTTATAACTACCGGAGATTTATAAATAAAATCTGAATTTGTATCTATATAATAAAGAAAATATTAAATAAAAAATTTATCAATGATGTATTTTGAATATGAATAAATATAGCAAAGTTAAATTTAAATACGGCATACTAACAATTTGCAACAACCGTGGAGTTGATTGAACATTGAAATATTCCACCCCCTTCAGTTCCAATTATGAATATGGACTTATCTTCATTGTTGAAGGATAATGAAGTAACTAAAAAATTTTTAATATTTTAGTACTTTTGTAATGGAAAAATACTTCTCTTTACAGCAAAATTCTGTATAACTATTGATTATTAAGCTATCACAGATAACAATTTTGGATATAAAACAAATGCATTATTTTACAAAGTTTTGCAAAGAAACTGATTATTCTTTAGTGTATTTCATATAGTCGAAGTTATTTTCTTTAATAAGAATCCATGAATTCTGCTTGCTATAAAACAGCGGTTCTTAACCTTTTAGTGATGAGGGACCATTTATCAAAATTTTTGTCTTGCCTGTTTGTCAGTAATATAGGTTCTTATAAGATTGTTCTATAAATTAAACATGTAGAAAATTATTCGGAACCAAGAGTATTATATTATTTGCGAAAGTGTTACATTAATTATATTATTTTAGTGCAATTTTTGTGACTGCATACTGTTTACCAACTGCTGAATTCTTGGTTCAGTGCTACTCAAAGCAAATGCATGTCGGTACTGGCATTCAACCGATTTCAATGTTTATTTTTAATTATCAAAAGCACTGAGAATCCTTGCTCGCATAAATATGTGGTTGAAAATAAAGTTAGGCACTGTAAAGCAATTTCTTGAATTTTAGGGAAAGCAATAGCTTTTTGGCTTCAAAAATCTTTAAGATTAATTCCTGTCTCGAATTTATCTTTGCAGTTACTATCATGTTGCATTTCAATTAACTCTTCTTGTATTTCATCCGGCACCTCAGAAATGTTGACTATGAAAGGATTGAAAATCAGTTTCCAAATACCTTTGTCCTTGCAGTCAGGAAAATAGCAATTGAATTCATTTTTCAAGCTTTGCAAATGGAATGTAATGTTCTTTTGTATTTGTCCTTTAATCTCAGCACACTGTCAATTAGTAATTGAATTCAATGTATCAAACGCAGAAAAATTCTCTCTTTGGACTTTGCTGATCCATACATCAATTTTAACGATAAACGCACTGATTTTATCTTCAAATGCAAATTTTTTGCCAGTGCCTTCCAATTTCATATTTTCTGACCGCGCACCATACCCCAGCCCAGTCCGCTATCGGCTCTAACCTTGATGTACTGCACATTGTCATCAACTCACCATTTATTTAATAATTTTGGGATAACTTCGCGGACCACTTTGGGTGCTTTCAGGGACCACAGGTTAAGAACCACAGCTATAAAACTATAGACAGCTAGTTGGCCAAGATGGTAAGGATATCAGTCTGCTAGAATAGACCTTGAGTCTAAGTCACAATTCACAGGAATTTTTCAAAGGCAGACTATTCCAGATGTGTTGAACCCCATCCCTCAACATCCAGCTTCCTCCATTATGGATCTGACCAAACTTGTAATGGATATGATTAAAAAGAAAATTAAATGAAATGATATAAAACTATCAGAAATCTATTCTAATACTTCCAATCTACAGAAAAAATTTACTTCCAACTTCCGAATTTGGTCTTTTGCTTCGGATTTTGTGGCTCCGAGGAAATTCGTCGACGAGCAAAATGAATCTAAATGATAAAATGTATATATATATTATAAATTTTAAATATTTAATTAAAGATTTTATAAATAAATAAAATACTGATAAATGCTGACCTCTCTACATTTTTTAATTTCTGGTTTTCTTCCATTTTCCAAATAAGTATTTGTCCATCAAGACTACAACTAATTAACTAAAATTGAAATAAATAAATAATAAATGATTATAATGTTTCTAATAAAAAAACTTTTAAAATTTTGTTATAAAAATATATATTTTTTTAACTTTTTGATAATAAATATTAAGTACAATTTAACTTACAAGTTATTCAAAATACAATAAAAACCCCTACTTTGCGACTACTAATGGTTCCGAACAAAAAATGGTCTTTATGAAGTGGTATTCGCTTTGAAAGGGTTTTTCATTAAAACAAATAATACACCATACTTTATTGATACTATGTATATTTAAATTTTGTATTATTCACAAATTTTTGTTTGTTTTAAGAGTAACTTTTTACACAATACAGTTTCTTTTTCGAAGTTCTCCTCTACTTTGCACAAAAGAGTTTCCACGTATGCATTTCCTGAATTATTTCTCAGTGACTTTCGTCTGGCAAGCATTTCAAATTTCACTTAGTTTCAAAGGTAAAGGTTCCAGCTGCTGATTGCTAAAATCATCTTGTGCGTCACTCTTTCAATTCTCTCCGTCAAATTTCTGAAAAAGACGATTCAATTTCTCTCCAAATCTTCGGAGCACTTGATCTCATTAATTGGTAATATCCTCAATATCCAGATGCATATGCATTTGTTACAAGCTCTTCTATTTCTGTCTGAGGAATATGCACTTACTGTTTCTTATTCTTCAGCACAACTGAAGCTACATTGCTGGAAACGTTTCTTGACTGAGGTTGAATTTCATTCCATGTTGCCATCAACTATTTTGAGGATGTAGTATGACCTGCAAGCTCATTCACAGTTGATGATTTGTCTATTCAGACAATTATAGCTATAAGGAACCATTTATAATACTGAATTTTGAATATTTTAATGATTCTTTGGTCTAACAGTTAAAGTGGAGAGATCATATTTGCTGGAAAAACTTCAAAAGTTCAACATTTGAAAGTGTGATTTTTGTATGACGTGATACATTGTCCACAAATAAGAGAATTTTCATATAGTTATTTTTCATTTTATTCAGTTTTTCAAGCCATTCTGTGAAATTTGCAGTAGTCATCCATGCCTTTTGATTGCTAAGCCAGTAAACTTTTAGCCGCGATGCATGTATGTTCTAAAACAATTTGGCTAGAAAAATTTATTTATCACAAAAGGAGATTCCTTCTCACCAGTTGTGCTAACACAAAAGGCAATTTCTTGTAGAAAAGGGCTGGCAGAATTACAATTTAATAAAAAGTAAAATACATCACAAATGGATACGAGTTCAATTTTGCTTGCCATGTCCAATCACCAGGAACAACTATTGAGAGAAAAATTCATTTTCAAGTGGTTTCAACTAGGCAGTCGTGGTCACGGATAGGGATGGTCCTATTGGAGGGTTGAAATACATAAAAATTAGGAACTTTGTACTCCTCTCCAGACAAAAAGATCTTTATAAGAGATAGTGTTTTAGATGGGTTTTACTATGTTCATATTTATAGTAAATTAATCTGAATTTTGACTCAGCTGAATAATGCCTTATTTTAATGAAACAGTGTGATTCTGGTTTATGCTAGTTTCAACTAAATTTTTAATTGTCTTCTAAAACAATCACATTTGTGAAATTAGTGAAAACTGGTAACTTTATGGTTAATTTCTGAGTAATTTTTGTTTTGTTGCATTACTAGATTTTTCCTGTTTATGAAATAGTTGGATCATACTGAGGTTGCTTTAAATTTAATACTCTGTTCTGGATTTAATCTTGCTCTGATCATATTTCATGCGACATAAGCCATCCTGTCTTTATTTGAATAATCATTCTGCATCGCAACTTTCCAGCACTGGCCAACTAGTGATTCCTGTTCTTACACACATTTTTTGTTTATAAGATATTTTAATGTGTGTGACACATTAAAATATCTTCCTTCTTTCTCCAGTCTCTTATCATTTTTTCAGTTATATCAAACTTTTCTTCCAACAACTTTGTTGTTGAATTCCTTTGTCATTTCAATCATTTTTAATCTAAAACTTGTTTCACACTTTCTTTCCTTTGATTTTAAACAATAGAAATTGTAAATGTAAAAATTTATTTGTAAAAGTAATTCAAAATTTTTGAACTGAATTATATAAAAGCAAGCATCTTCTAGAACAGGAAATTAGTTAAAACTTTTTACATTCAAAATAATGGGCGAGTGACTACGCAAACTCTTAGTCAAACTATAATACATACAAAACACTTTCTTCTCTGCATAATCTACTGATATAGCACTACAATTAATATATTATTGCTCGTTGATATTCATTTATATTGATATTTCTATTGTATTTCCCATACTAGATGATGATAACTCATTAGTAGATGCAATGTTATAAGTATTTTATGACTTCCTTTTAAATTGTTCTTAACAATTATTTTCTATTTATATGGAGTTTCCCCAATTTCATTGTCTAATTGTAGGTTTAGTAGTTGAAAGGTAATTTTCTACAATTTATATTGTAAGGAGGAACCTACTCCTTTTACTTTTATGTTATATTCTGTTTTTTAGGAATTTTGTTTAGTTTTAGGCAACAACTTCCCAATCACAGAATAAAATCCTAAATTATCCTTAACTCACATCAGCTATATTTGAAAATAATGCAATTAATCACATGAAAACAGAAATTCAAAGATAATAATTTAAAAATTCAATTAAGAAAATCAGATTTTTTTTAAAAATTTCATGTTATAATTTAGGTAAATATTGTTGACAAAATATATTTATAGTTATATTTCTCTGTATGTAATATTCTTTACTGATCGTGATGATTATTAAATATGAACACGAAAGAATGGAATTGGTTACGCCTAGAAATTATCGATTTGTTGATAATAGTTTGTTAATCTAACTGATAAATAGAAGAATATACTGATGTTTAATTATTTATAATAGAATCAAGTTTGAATTCTTGTTCAATACACTGTTTTCAAACAAAATTTTAACATTAAAAATGCGTAAGAGATATCGAAAAATCTCTTAAAATTTTAATGTACTTTCAAAGTTTTATCCCTGTTTTATAATAAATTTAGTATGATATAGATACTCATCAATAATACAAAGTCCAAAGTTGAAGTGACCTATATACAATCTAAGCTATCTTTTACTTGTTTAAAAAATAAAATTTCTGTTTTAAAAATTGATATGGATAAAAGAAATTTCGGGAAAATATTTCGTTGAAAATCTTACTTGTTGCAGTCGATCCAAGAATTATTAACACGACATTTGAAATGAGTAATGATGACATTTTCTGAAGGGCATTGTAATGGCTTTGACCTGAAAAAAAAAATCCATTATAAAATTAGAATTGAGCTTTATAGGGAAATATATTCGAAGAATTTCTTAAAGAGAATTATAGAATCTCCCTGAAGACAGATTAAGAGTTCATGGAAATATATATGCTGCTTAAATGTTACAGATTCGATTAAGGATAGAAAAATTCTGAGTTTATGACAGGATTGCGTGTAGTTATCTAGAATGAAGAGATATTATCTTGTGGAATATCTGAAGAAAGGAATGTAAAAGACAGGATGATGAATGTGGATTTGAATGTTTGATATCTTTTAATTATTTTACATTAAATAATTACTCTTTAGATACGATTTAAAGTTGAACGCGGATTATTTTCATATGTTAACTTGTAGAAGAATAAGAAAGAAATTATTCAGTAAAATTTTACTACCAACCTGTTTGCAAAATCAATTTGACCTTCTTCAATGAAATATCCGTTGATTGATTTTGAATATATTCCAGAAGCTACAGCGTAGAACCATAAAAATGAAAATAATATATAGAGCAAGATATCTCTCCGTATAAACAAAATCGCCATATTTTTAAGCGCTAACGAGATTAAACAGCGTGAGAAGAACGAATAAATTACTTGATGTTTTTCTTCTCGTGAGATTTATGTGGTAGTTAACTGAATTATTCGAAAATTATTTATATTAAACGAAAAAAAAATGACGTTCGAATAAACTATTTTTTCACATCTCTAGAAGTAATTAATAATGATTTGAATTTTTAAATAAAGGAAAGGGGAAAAAATATTTAGAGATTTAAGATAAAAGTGAAGTGTATATTATCGATCTGAAGTCTGAGATTTTCGATGAATGTTGACGTCAAGATAAACATGATTTAAATATCTCACAGATAATATTTTTTAGTTTGTTAACATCAACATAAAAATTAACTGTCTGTAAAATCTTATCGAACTGTTTATATGACTTAAAATATCGATTTATAGATGTAGAAAAGTTGGATAAATGTTGATAGAAAGGTAAACAAGTCTGATTTCTCTACATTTATCTCTTTTCCTTTTCAAATATGCCATCCTAAGAAGAGTAAAACTGTATTTTATATACTTTAAAGAAAACTTTAGTTAGTTTAACATAAACATAATTTCAGGAATTTAATTTAATGTTTTTAAGTATGAAGAAGCTAATTAAAATAACGCAAGCTACAATAATATCATTAATTCCTTTATATTTCATATTTAAAAAGATGTTAAATCAAGTAAAAATTATTATTATAAAATATAAAAATGTGAAGTAAATTAGTTAAAAGAAAGGTAAACAAACAAGATGCAAAAACATTATTTATGCATCAGTTGATCCAGATGAAAGAAGACATTATCAGTTTTAACTCGTCACTGTTAGATAAGAAATTGTGAAAAACCGAGCTAGATAAAACAGGGGAATGTGAAATTGTGCGTACTTAAATAGATAGAATTAATGTCTGTTGTTTCTTTAAGCACTTAAATGACTTCTTTTTATAATAAAAAAAATAACATAAATAAAAATGATCATTACTGTAGATAAAAATATAACTAAACAGATCGATTTATGTTGGTAAGTGGATTAGTAAAGTCTAGAAAAGTTGGTTCGAAAGAGAAACGAGCTTAGAATTTTCCTTGAAAACTACGAAAATAGTAGTTTTTAATCAATTAAATATCATACAAACCTTCAAACGATGGATAAAAGTACGTAAAAATGTATTAAATTAATTGTAAACATTCAGATTTTAATGAAGAACTAAAGTTCTATGAGATAAATGATTTAAAGATGGGATTTAAGATCCTTCTAATGCACTTAGAAAATATTTTTAATTAATTAAGATTAATATAAAAGTGTTAACATAAGCGAAAATTATTATCAAATGAGATCAAACTGGGCGTATGAACGAAGTTATTAAACTTCATTCGTTAATGGATTAGTAAAAAGTAGAAAAGATAGAATAAATGTTGTCAGGAAGATAAATACGACTTAAAACACTTCACCAGCACTTAGATGATGGTTTTAATTAGTTAAGATTAACACGTAACGTTTACGTAAATGGAAATTATCATCATAGACGAAACTGTGTCAAATAAAATTATCAGTTTAATTCCCTATAGGTTGCTAAAATCTATCACACGTGGAGAAATAATGTTTGAAATTTGTAAATATCCGCACTTTATTGATAGTTTGTGTATAGATAAAGTGTGTAATCATAAATTCTAGAGACGGATATGAATTTATAAATTATTTTTTATTAATTTAATAGTTATTTATGTGCACCAATATTGGCTTTCTTTTTCTTTAAAGCTTTAACTGAATGGATAAGAACCTACAAGTTGTCATCCTGCTTAATGAGAATTTTTAGTAGGAAGTTTGCAAATAGGATTCATATCATTAGCCTTCTCAGAGGGGAGCAAACGGGGCACTTGTCTCTATGGAATCGAGTAAAAAATTCCACAAATTATAATCGTAAAAGTGTTTGAGCTATGTGATCTTACATCCTCGACCATGGACTTTGTCTGTCTTTAAAAAAATCCCCAAAAATTAAATAATTACATAAAAATTTATTGATGTAATTATTTGTCTAGAAGCTTTGCCTCCTGGAAATTTATATTATATATATATTTTGCTATAACATTTGATTTAAACGCATTTATTTGAACTTCAAAGAGATTTAAACTCAGAAAAATTCATAAAATATACAATTTTGTAATCTTTACTACAACTTTATCAGCATTTACGCGAGTAGAGAAGCAGAATAAACTAGACTTTATCTTTTAAACTCTTTTAAAATTTTCCAATTTAAATAAATTTCTATTTATTGGTAACATAATTAAAACTAGCTTCTGATATTGTTTACGTAGTGAACAATATTTTGGAAACTAAAAACAAATTCAGCTATCTGAGACGATGTCGTTGCCCTTTATAATCAAATAATCAAACAGATCAGTAATTCCTGTACTTTATATAGATTTGTTTAACCGTGTAGAGTAAAAGTTGTGAATTTTTTTTTGTTATTTTAAAATTAAGCAACTTCTGTAATATTTTCGCGAATTTCGCATGAAACTGATCGATTTAAATTAGTCAGAAATGCTCATTAAACGGGTTTATATGCGGAATTTGACGTTCCAATATCTAGAAAATTTCAGAAAGATATTGCAGGAAGTGTTGTAAATATGTTAACACCTATATCCTCTTTCATAACACCTACTAAAATGTAAGTTATTTGTAACATATTTAAGTTTTTATATTAGAAAAATAAATTGAATAAATAGAAAATCTTACGATCGTGCCAAAGCGTGTGTTTTCGGTTTTTCTCAGAATTATCGATTTTGGAAAAAAATAAATAAAATAAAAAGAATATTTTTTCGGTAAAGTGCACTTACGAGAATCGTCGCTAGAGGTCACTCTCATTGAGCCCACGCCGTGTGTGTTTCTTCCTCAGATCAATGGCTGGTCTGTGTGTGGTGAGGTAGTAATATTTCTCCGTTCGTAACACGCCTGTTTTTATCTACAGAAAAATGCATAGAGGAATTTACAATACAGTAATTGATAACTTAACATCTAGTAAACCTACTGAAGAGAGGTAAGTGTACATTTCACATGTCAATTTCACGTTAGCATGTGTTTAACGTAAAGCGAGTTTTAATACGTGCTATGTGTCAGCCTAGTTAAGTTTTCGTGTATTGTGTGTAGCCTGTAAGAATCATTGCTGATTTTTATTTTACCTTCTGCAGAATTTAATTTACTTAAATTATCATCGCCCGTTAATATCTCAATGCCACGTCGTACCTGTACCTGTTTCTTTTTTTTTTGTTTTGCTTTGCTTTTTGTATCCACCCCCTTCCTGTTAAGTCACCTTTCAAAGTAATGTAAATTTCAGTTTGAATTTATTAAGCTTTATGTCCATTTCTGTTGAATCTGATAGATTTTCAAGCCTTTCTTTGATTGTGTAAAAGTTCTAAGCAACAGGCTGAAGTTTATTGAAAATGCAGATAAAGAATTTTATATAAAGAAAAGAACAGAAATAGTCAAATGCTGGAATCTCAAGGTTGTTAACTAAAATTACAATACTCAAGGCTAGATAGGATTGGTGTTTTGTATTGGGTTTAAACATTGGCATGGCATGAACTGCGAAGGAATAATAATAATAAAAATCTAGGTAAATTCGGCCACAGAATATGTTTTTGTAGGCCTGACCAAATTCTTCAATGTCTGTATTGCAGAATAAATGTATGTCTTTACTAACCTAGTATTGCTTAATGTATTATAATAATTAAATATTTAATATGGTACACAAGTAAAAAATCTTTATCTAGAAAATAATTAAATAAGGAAATATGGATGGTATAATATGTTGTTATAATTAGATTTAACCTTTGTATTTTTATTAGTAATAAATTTATAAAAGGCATGGTTAACTGCATACAAGTATTTGATTCTTTAAATATTATTGTTTAGTATTGTCTGCATTAAAGTAGAACAATGCCACTTTAGAAAATTTAATTCAAATACCTATTGTGTTTAGTTTCATTGTTTTTAAAAAGTTTTTGTATTATTCTCTATTATGTAAAAATTCTAATTTCTTTTTTATCAAAAATCTAAATTTTTATAAGAAACTTGGACATTAAATACTGATTTGTCAATCATTCGCATGATTGATTGAAACTTTGCCCTCTCCTCGTAAGCTATATCAGATTTAAACTTATAAAATATTTGGTTAAAAACTTATCTTTTAAGATAAAACTTTGGAGTTGGATGATTGATCTAGTTTAGATCTTCCATATCAAGCATTTTATTTAAAAATTTATGGATAGATCTGAAGGAAATCCTCTAGAATAATTTTGTTAAACTGCCTTCCTAGTAAAGAATAAAACATTTAAAGCAAAATTAATAAGAGAAATTTTACATTTGTTAGATTAAATGTTCATAAATTATGTATAAAGTTCATCTAAATGATTAATGTTTTCTATCAGAATTTATAAATGATGAAAAGCTTTGTATTTCTTCAGTTTTGATTAAACAGTTTAGATATAAAACTTAAAACTTTTAATAAAAATGCAAGTCTATATACACAGCTGAAACTAGAATGAAGATAAGTGATGGTAATTATCTTTTATTGATACTCAATGAGTTTGAGGTTGATTGGTTACTGTGTTGTTACTGGATTAGAAATTAATGTATTCAATTAATCATCTGTTTAGTGAAGATTATGCTTATTAGTACAGAGGATTTGTAAGCTTATCTACCTAGTTTCTTTAAAATTCATTTATTAATGTCTAAAATTTGCCTTGAAATTCATTCTAGAAAGGAGAAACTATATTTGTATGATTCTTTGCAGTGGTGTGTTATAGCTTATGGGGCTCATTCACATTTCAGTTAGGACAGTGTTGTCTTCAGACATTTTTCTTCGGTTGAATTTTTTGGGAAAATATTTTCTTATAAAAGATTGGTTTGGGCCTCTTTTGGTGGGGTCCCAGGCTGTTGCCCTTTTATCCATAGGATAATGTTACTGATTCATTGAAAAATATCTGAATTACTATTTCATAATTTGTGTCCTGTAATCTTGTCCTTTATGATGTATTTTGTATTTTTTGAAAATTTTTGAGTGTATTTAAGCTAGTTTAATTATTACCTTAAAACAGGAATTACACAAACTTCATACTATGCATATAAATATGTTGAATGATACCAAACAGAAGAGAATTTCAATTTCGACTTGTTAGTGTTTTATAACTTCAATTTATAGCTAATTAAGGTCGTCAAACTTACCAATAATTTACTTAAGAAGACTCCATTATGGCGCCTTTCCCTTTAATCATATTTATTATGTATGGTTTTTTTTTTCTTCCAAAACGTAGCAAAAACGAAATATTAATGCTAACATTTAATAAAATGATAATCGTTTAAGTACGTAATAACTTTCAAATTAAATTATTCTTAACAATCGCATTCAAATTCTTTATTAAAATATTACTGAAGATTGAATTAAGAGTTTTTTTTTATTTACTTTATTTTTTTCCTTTCCAAAAATGGCAGCTTCCATGTTTGTTGTCATGGTTGCATTTGAGTCGCTTGATTTTTAACTTAGTTGCTTTATGGTTTTGTTTTGAAGTGTATAATTGACTTTTATTTGTTTTTGTAGGGAGAAAAAGTAGTATTTATCGAAATTAGTTTAATAATAATGTCAAATTCGTGAAACACCCGATGTTAAACGTAACTTAATTAAACATACACGATGCATCATGGAAGTGAACACGAACATGCATGCAAAGTTCGAAATTAATCCATAAGACACACATTAATGAGTTTTAGAGCCCAACACCTATTCATTATAGTGTGTTAAACGTAGGTCAACCACCCGATAATTGTTTATTTATGAATGTATGTGTGCATATAAGAATTCTTCCGTGCTCTTAGCCAAGTTTTCGTCCTTGGCTTAGGAACCAAAGAACCCGTTTTGTCAAGGGATTTTGACCCGTGTACACAATGGATTCTTTCAGATGGAAGTTTTTTTCTAAATATGACCAAGGTTATGCATTCGTGCTTGAATTCTGCTTAGAAACTATGTAAACAAACATTGCTATATAGTACAAAATGGTAGCTACTTAGTAAATTAAAATGTAATTACATTAATATCCACGTTATATGTTGAATTACAAAGTCGTCTGTATCATATAATTCATTCTAGGATTTTAAAAAATTTAATCAAATTAAACGAGGGCATATTCAAAGTATGTAGTTAATGCATAATTGATTCATCTTCAACTTTCTAATTTTCTATAGGTGCTTAATAAATGCTTGCTGCTGTTTGTCATCCTTGAAGGTGCAACTGGTGTGTGTCGACATATTTTTCAATCTTTTAAGTGGAAAAATTTATATATATATAAATCAATCATGCATGCGATGACACCTTTAACACAGCGAAAACTTTGTGATATAGAGTTATCGTGCTTTAATTCAGACACGTCAGCCATTTTTCTTTCAGTTTAAACATTGATCATCGTTTCCGATAGAGATCGATGCTTGTAAATTATCGATTTCGAACCGTAGCGATAGCTGATCGATTCTACTTGTTTATTGATTGTAAATAGGCCAGTCGCATGAATATTACAATAAAGAAAATAGCTATGGTACTAACAGGTGATTGTAAGTATGTAAGCTTAACATAGCTTCACTCGAGTCGACTACATTATCATTAAAGTTCTGATAATGGGCGAGGTCGGTCGACGAACCTTATCGATGTTTCCATTGTAGAAATTTGGATTTAATTATTTAGAAAGGTTACATGGAAGAAAACATTTCCAAGATCCTCATAATTAACCTTTAATACAAGTAACGTACTACATTGGTTTTGGATAAAAATCACTCGCGTGTTGGGTGCAGAGAGAGAAATCGAATTAATTAAGAATTCCAGTGGGGTTCATACTTTTATGTAAAAATCATTTCTTTTAGTCAGTTATGCAGCACTTCTGAGAGATGTAGCAGGTGCCATTTGATATTTAAAAAGAGAAAAAAACTAGTAAAAAAAAGAGGTGAAAATTAATTCAAAAATAGAAACTTGCTCAGTTAACTTAGTTTTAAATATAGTAAATAGGTGAATTTTGTAAGAATGCAGTGTTTTTTGAAGAGTATCGCGTAGCACATGTTGCAGTAGGATCGATATTAGAACTTATTTTTGATTACTATAAATGGTTTCGATTTTTTTAGCCATTATTAAACTTGAAATATATCGTTTGCAACGGGGGTTCTCCTTATATCCCACATGTGTTTTCCATCTCACGCACTCATTGTTTAACTCTTAAAAGTTTGTTTTTTTTTTCTGGTTGCTAAGTGATATTCAAACACAGGCTGCAAAAGTTCGTCGACTGACTATCAATCTCAATTTTATTCTATAGAAAAAAAATTACAAATTATGATTTATATAATATGCTGGAAACTTAGTCATGGCGTAACGTTTCCGTTTAAGACGTGATTGAAAAAGCAAAGGGGGAAGGAAGAGGAAAAAATTAGAGAGATAACTCTCGCTGTCTTACGACGTTTTGCGGCCATTTTACCTTGAAACTGATCACGTTTTTGCGTGTTCCATAAAGGAAAGACCTATTTATGCGGTAGTAAACAAAATATTCGTGTGGGTAGGTGTATGTTCAATTATTGTTGTAATGGAGAATTATAAAAAAAAAATATCCATCTTTTAAAATATGGAACAAATAAATAATTTTTCGATTCAATTTTTGCGTTTCATCTTACAAAAGAATATTGGTTAAGACTTTTTAGACCTTGAACTTATTTGATTAACTTCAAAGTTGACATTTCATCTATTTAATTTGCATTTTAACGCTTGAAATCCACTATGACGATCCATTTTAGTTGTTTTCAAAATCCGCGATTGATGCAATTTATTAAGTTAACATGTAATTTAATTTCAAGTACATCGCCATTCCTAGAAACACCTGCCATTTAAGAAAACTTTAAACTAAATGTTAAGACTAAAATAACTCTGGAAAAAAATCCCTCCATTTTTCTTCTTTCTTTATCCGAAAAGATAACATAGAGATTTTACTTCATATAACTTTTCGTTTGTTAGATAAGTACCGGATATCTATTTAGAGCCTGTAAATTTGGCAAGTTGACAGGAACCAATCTGATCCTTTTAGAAAATATTGCAGAAAATGCGAATAATCTAAACTTAGGTTTACTTCAGTGTAAAATGCGAAGTGTGGGGGAAATCTCCGAATTCCATATAGCTGATTCTGTTGTCCTTCGCGTTAAAGTTGCGAAGGATTGTATGCTAATTTATAGGGATTATTTTTTAATTTTAACTATCGAACTGAGCCATTCTCCTACTTGCTATATCTACTGGAAAGGTGAGAGTTAAGGATCGTTGATGAGTTGAATGCTTGCTAATATTCAAATTGCGAAGTACAACTATACTTTAACTATTACGTCAACTAGTCGCAACTAGGATGAGTGTTAAGAAATGCTTTTGTTGAATACAATTCGAATTTTAATTACTATGTCCCCATGTTGTTGCAACAGGTCGTTGAATGTGGATGTTTAGGAATCTTCTAGCGTGGGAGTGAAAGTTTTTAGCTTTATATGCTAATTTGAAGTTGCTGCTTCTTTTATTGAAGTTTCAAAATATTTTATGCCAATATGTAAATTCTACTACATTTGTAGTTCCGTATTTTATTATAATGCAGCGTTGTATCGTATTGTAAATGTGCGCGTTATGTTGAAGTTTTAGCATACTTTTCTATGGCCTTTAATGATAACATGACACAGTATCATCATTAAAAAACTACGAAGTGGATTGACCTCATTATAAACTGCACATGCGTTATGAAAAAAATGAGTTAACGGTGGCTAACGGCTAAACGACGTTGTCATTTTTTTTTAATATCTTCTAAGTGGTACTGGACGAACATTTGTTACAAGTTCACTGACCGACTCGACTCTCAATTATACCACATCCTGTATTCAAACGATGTTTTTATACATTTAGTTCGAACTTTTTTCTTCTATACTCGGCCTAGTGGTTCGAAAATTACTTTCTAAGAAATTTACAAAATTTAAACGTAAAGAATAAGCGAAAAACTGTAATTAGTTTCGTAACAAATTCCAGGTATAAGCATAGTTAGGGGTGCACAAAACAAATTCAATTCTTTCGAGTACAATTAATGATAAATGAACACTTCTGCACGATATATCCTAGTTACACATGTTTGCATTTTTCAGATAATATCGATTTTTCTTTTCATACGCCACATAAAATTGTTTTAAAGTATAATTTTAAAGTTTATAAGGACGTAGACGTAGCTCTAAGATCTTTAAAATTGTGTTATAGCTATGACACTACTACACATATGTCTATATTTAGTAGGTTAAGTGGTGAACGCCCGACATTTTGATGGTGTTTTTGCCGTTCCAAATACGAATTTTCTTGAATTTATGTACGAATTAAGCGCATGCAATTCTGTAATCTTAACTTTAATATGAAGGAATCTCAATCTCTTCAAATGGCATAAAGCAGCATGTAACCGGTTTCTACGGATAGGAAGACCTTTCTCCGGATAACATCCTTTTGCATGACCTTAGCTGATGTCATGTGGTGATGTGACGCAATTCTTGCTTACCTTTCTTTATATTATACCTTACAGAATGGATTACGCTAGGTCAAGGTTTATAATATACTAGGAATTCGTGTCACGTGATAATTCTCTTCATTGTGAAGGTGTTTGCTGGAATTATTGATCCAGCTAGCAAGCTGAATTTTTCTAAGTTGTTTTTTTTATGTTTTTTTAGGTGGTGGGTTAATAGCCATTGAGAAGTGCATGGATAACATTCACATATCTCTATTCACAATATGGGAAAAGACTGTTGGAAGAGGGAGAAAATCCATGGTGAGTAATTATTTTTACATCAGAATTTATACATTACTTACTAATTATTTATGTAAGATTACTGAAATGTTATAGAAACAATTAAAAAAATCTTTAATAATTGACCCGAATATGCCCGTTGAAACATTTCATATTTATTGCTGTGGATAATGTCTAAAAGAGGAATGTTTTGTTTTATTGTGCTAAATACAATTTAAACTAGGGCATAAATTGGACATTAAAAAAAACTGACAGATCAACCAAATTTGAGTGTTGATAACTCTATAAAATTTGACATCGACTTGGAAATGTGGTATTACTGCAATACAGTGAGATGGGTCAGGTTGTGACTTTTAATGGCAACCAGGATATATTTAATTGAAAAAAACCTGCATTCTTTTTTGGACAATACAATTCTAGGAATCGATACTACCACCAGAAAAGGCCTAGAGTCAAGAATTTAAACAAGGTTTCTTTAGCTAAACCAGTTAAAGTTGTGCAATTTAAGTAGGTTAGATGTGAAATAGTTGGTGTTTGATAACAATTTTATCAGCTTGTGTTTAAATATCTGATATAAATTGTTATATATACTTAAAAACACTTGCACAAAGCCAGCTAAATAAATAAAGCTAATAGTCTCTTCTGGATTATTAATCTGAAAACATATTTCTTCTGTTTCCACCTATTAAAAAAAAATGTCTTGTGCAATTCCCACTGTACTAAATTATTATAATAAATCTAGATAGGATTTGCCAGTCATGCTTTGGCTTATTTATGTTATGCAAATTATATAATTTCCTGATATTGCTTAAGTTATTAGCCACGGGTTTTAAATAGCATGTTTTTTTTTTTTTTTTTTTTTGAAAGCTATGAATTGGAAATGGCACAGGTTTTCTTGAAAAAATTGATTTAAATTTAGTTGACAGCATCAAAAATATTACAGTTAACTTGTCAAGAATTGACCCGAAATAAACTGAAAAAACTCAATCTGTTCATCATCTTAGCATTTATTCTCTTACTCAACATTTATTATGCAACCACTAATACTGCTACCAATATTTAATGCTTAGAAGTGATATTTTATGACATCCTTCTTATGGTGTCAGTTACTTGAGGGAATAAATGCCATTATTTTTTTTTTTGTTCTCTAGAGTTTTATAGTAATTTTGTTGCTGAGATGAGGTAAAAATGACACTTGAACATAGAAAATCCATTTAAAATGTTAAATTTAAAAAGAAATTTATAAATGGAGTTTTATTACAATTTTTTTTAAAACAAGAATCCAAAGATTGATATCAGCTCTGAAAAAAGGAAAGAAGAAACTAAAGTAATTGTATTAAATAGAACAGTACTAGGAAGTGATTTCATTAAGTTCAGAATGTTTGACATCCCACACAAATGATATCATTTCTAAAAACTTTTACAATATAGAGTTTAATGATCATTCATGACTAAAGTTGCTAATTATTATAACAAGATACACTAAATTATTAAATAAAATTCATCTTAGTAATAAAAATGTATATAAAAAAAGCAAATATTTATCATTAAGATCAGTATAAGTAAACAAATTAAGTAATTAAACTAATATTTGAACTTTTATTATAATTAAAGTAAATATTCTTTGCTCAAATAATACTTAAAAATCTATATTATTCGTCTAGGTTATATACTTAATTGATAAAGTAATGAAAATAATAAATTTTCAATTTAACTTAAAAAAAGGATATAAAATTAATTCAGCAGCATGTTTTAAATAAAATATAAGCTTTGAATAGCATATAAAATTGATTAAATAATCAATAAAAAGTTTAAAGAGAGAAATTTATTCAATTGATTTATAAATTGTTATTTAGAAAAGGAAAGGAAAAAAATTACTTTTCATTCACAATTTATAGAAAAAATACTGTTGTTAAACTACTTGAGCATCTGTATTAATTATATTCATTGCCTGTTATAAGTCATTAATGCTGTTTAAATAATCAGCCTATCATCTGTAAAGTGAAAGTAATATATATTGACACAACCAGTTGTATGAATATTGAATTTTTGGCTTTATTCCAGTGTTATAGAAATGCCAAGTTTCCATATTGATATGGTAATATCTTATACGTGATTTTTTTTATACCTCCCCTAAACATGTTGGGAAAAATCTTGGAAAATATAGTTTATTTGATTTTACATCGATCTAACCAGTGTATAACGGTAAAAAACGATTGGAACAAGATCGATTTTTTTTTCGAGGTTCATTTGTAAAACACTATATACTTAGAATAGCATTCGTCACGTTTTAAACAAGTTGGCATCTGCATAACAATATTTGTGTGCCTTGAATTTCTCTTGAATTTCGTTTCTATTTTATTGATTTTATAAAATTATAAAAGTATACATTTCTTTTGTATTTCGTTTAACATAGAAATGATTTTAACGAAATTATAATTTTTTAAATTATTATTATTATTTTTTAAATGTAAATAAATAATTTTGTAAGTTGTGTATATGTTAAATTGCTTTAGTGTGTTATTGCGTGTTATACTTCTACATAAATTTATATTTAAGTTTTCGAGTAACATTGAAGGAAATTAATGTAAAAAAATTCGTTAAAATTAAATTGTAATTAGGTCCTCATTGAAAATTAAGAGAATATAAATGAAGTCTAACAATCCGGGAATTGACCCCATGCTGATGGTCTCAAAAGCCGCTCTAAAATTATTATTATTTTTGCAGAATTACTTTGAACTTTTAAATAACTTTTTAAATATTTTATATATCCATAAATCATTCGGTTAATGTACGAAGTTAGACGTTATACATAATTAATTTCATATATTCTTCGTAATTGATTGACCTTTTAAGGAAGTTAATGCCTTAATAATCACATAATGGAGTCTGTGAATTTTAAAAAAATTGGAGGAACTTCTATAATAAGATTTATTTAGAACTACTACTCCGGAAAGACGCTAATTTTAGGGGAAATTAACCGAAAACGTATCACCTCCCAAATCGCACCAGTTCTATATTTTAAAATGTGTTATTTCCTCCATTTTTTTTTTTTTGGGTCAATTTTGAAATTCAATGCCGTTGATGACGTCGCAGTAATTTAGTTACCATTGTCCACTTTTTGTTTATAGTGTGCTTGTTGAAAGGAAAGTTTTTCGTTATTTTTTGTAACGCTTTAAGGTAAACACATTCACGATACAGCATTTGTTATTAGGCGCTTATAAGTGAAGATGCTTGCTTCACAAAATGGCGTTGTATCTGAAATCATACTTCTAATTGGCGATACGTAATTGTTGATAAAGATTTTTATTATTATTTTACGTTTATTCTTGAATGAGCGATAAATAAATGTTTGAAAAATGGAGATATAAAAAATATGTATCGTCTTTAACAAAATGTTCCGTCTAACTATTATAAATGCACGTAAATTAGCATATTAGATTTTTGTTTTGCAGTTTTTATTACTCAGAACATCAAATAGGAGTGAGTGTGAGCAGTAAAAATTACTTAAAAATATACAGTATTTATATAAATCACACATGGAATGAGTGAATTTTGGAAACCTCTGGTGTGATTTTAGAGACTAGTCGACCAAATGCACCGTTTGCAGAAATTTATATAAACATAAATAAAAACAAATTGTTTGAAGTGAAAATCTGATATGCACGGTACAGTATATAATAGAACAAATATGTATTTAAACGACTTAATAATTGAATTGACATTGTTACGCCATCTAAGAATTTTATACACACTTTCGTAAAAACTGGTGCGATTTGGACTACTTTTCCCTATAGATTTTTGAGTTATGCCATCAGAATTTTTGGTTTAAACAATAGATTTTCGTAACTTGTTTTCATATTTCTAACGTGATATTTTCAGTAACTGCTTGTAAAGCGATTGAAAGTTCAGTGTGTGCACATATATACAGCCAAACCTTTGAACAATGGCCACTGACGAAAACAAAAAAATGGCCGTCATTCGGAGGTGGTCGTTGTTTGGAGGTTTTGCATATATTTCAAAAGAAACTTTTCGGAAAAATGGCCGCCGTTTCGAGGTTGTCGTTATTAGAGGTTCGACTGGATGCTTGTTTGTGTATAATCTTCAATAGCAGCCACCTCTAAACAGTGTCATATATGTATACACACCCAACCTAACCGCAATCAAGTAGAACCACCTTACGACTGGTACAAATTTGTTGTTATTATTAAAAAATGCTGTATACGTATACTATATTATTTATATATATATTTTTGGTTATTGTATTATTTAATTTAAACTATTATCGGGAATAGAATAACAATGAATCTATAGGGGGAAAGAAAAATTCGATTTACGACTGCTCGCTTAACAACAATTTCCTAAGAACATTAAATCGTACCGTATTTTTATTAGAAACGCGACTATATTCTCACTGTATAATTGCTCATCATTACACTAATAAAATTTAATAAAAATACTCAGTAATAGGAAACTTAAAAAAAGAAATAGTATTTTTTTAAACCTTGTTTTAAGTTGTCACGTAATCGTCACATTTAATCTGTTTTTAAATTTAAAATATTCTAAATGCGTATAATTTAGTTAAGATTGCGTTTCTAGTACGTACTAAACGCATTAAGTAACGTTGTACGCCATTAATTTTGGTATGTTTTCATAAAAAGTGTCTAACAGATTTATGATTTCAAGGAGAATATCTTAATAAAACACTCAAATCTTTATTTCTGAAAAATCGATTATTAAACAATTTAAATAGTGTCGAACTTTTACAGTAAAACTTCTGTTAAAAGTCCACTTTAGAAGAAGAAAAGCATTTTATTAAATTCAGCAGACTTCAACAAGTGTCCGACATTCTTAATTTTGGTAATTGTAAGCAAATAGAGACCGTAATCCCTAACCGGAATCGTCTACTACTTTAATAAAACAGAGCCGCATCTAATCAAAAGAGCGTAAAAGTTATTGCATGGCGCCAGGGTTGTTTCATCATTCATTCTCCCACGAGATACCAGACAAACTGAAAGTTCCGTTAGAGCATCCAGGGCGTGGTTGATACAGCATTTCTATTTTGGCGCACGATGCCAGTTGCCAAGGTCTGATATAACAATCGAGTTAGGGGGTGGTCCGCATTGGAAATTTATCTTTCTCGCTCTCGCTCTGCTTCTCCCCTCTGAATTATCTAGAAAAATCACAGATTTTGTAATTTTAACATCAATCACGAATTATTTTTTTAACCGCTTAAGTTCACACTGGAATGGAAAGAACGGGGAGATGCCCTAATTCTGACTGATGGCTACGATACGTTTTGACGTTGCTACAAAAGAAAATAACTGAAAAATGACCATTAATGGCTCCACACGATAGATTATTGGATAGTTTTTTACACACAGAAACGTCGCCAGAAAATTAGACCTGTCTCGTTTTTGCTGATACAGCGAAAGAACAAAGGGTTTTTTTTTTCTTTTTGTGAAAATTATTGATAGTTTACTCAAAGATGATGCTACAAGTTTTAGTTTTAATTATAGTTTACTAGGTTTTACTAACCTTTTTTTTAAAACTAAAACTAGTTGGAGTAGTTTACGTTACGTTCTAATTAACGCCTCATAAAAGAAGTATACTACTTCTAAACGGCCCCTTTCACTAGACTTGATAATTTTTAATTGTGCTTCCCGGTTATTATCTAGTGTGATTTGTTTTCAGCTTTTCAACAGTCCAGCACGTTTGCAGCTGTATTATATTACAACGGACAAGGACTAATAACTGAACGACCTTGAAGTTGTACAGTACATACATCTCTTCCTGTACTTACTCTCCCCTGTGCTATATACATGGCTTCATCCCACACCTGTTGAGTTTACATGATCACCTGTCTGCAGATATAAACTTAGATCTTTTACAATGTTTTTTAATTAGAATTTAATTTTTAAAATAGGAAAGTTGTGTTTTAAATTAATTAATTATAAATTTTTAACTGCTGACTGTGAGTTAAAATGGGAAAAGGCATTTGTGTAATTTTTATAAACAGTTCATTGATACAGCTCCTCTTTGACCTCATTAACACTTACTACTTAAGACATATGGCACATCTGTCCTTCAAATTTGCTTGTTTGCACTTTTCTATTTTCATAAGGTTTAATCTGGTTTTGGTTTATTTATGGATCTATATATACTGTACATTCCTTTCATTATTATTTTTTTCATTTTTAGAGGGTCTTTGGGAATAGACATAATCCACTGGAGATATAAAAAATATATGCACATTTTTAAGAATAAATTGTAATTGTAATGCATTAAATTGAATATATGTAAATTTTTTATACAGAGACGGAAAGACACATCAGAGCAAATGATCCTGAATTCAACACGCAGTTTAAATATGCGGTAAGTTTCAAACACATTTCAAGTTTTTATGAGAATTAAGCTCATAAGTTATCTTGGTAAGTGATGTAATAAGTTACATTCAATTATTTCTCAGGCATAGTTTTCTTGTTTCTGTAATTTCCAAATTGTTAGATTTATTTAAATTATTTAAAATTTGTTAATAAAATAGAAACAAAATTGAATAATAATTTACACCTTAAACTTTCTAGAATAATTACATCAAGACATCCAAGTATACTTTCCTGACATTTATTCCTATGAATCTGTTTGAACAGTTTCAGAGGCTAGCCAACTTTTATTTTCTTTGCTTATTGGTTTTGCAGGTAATATTTGTTGTTTAAAACAAAGTTCAATAATATAAATCATTGATAAAAGTTATCTTTCAGCTTATACCTCAAATATCTTCCCTTACTCCAGTTACTACAGCAGTGCCTTTAATAGTGGTACTTTCACTGACAGCTCTGAAGGATGCTGTGGATGATATCGTAGGTTGCTATTTGTGTCATTTTAATAAATAATTTAGATGTTTTTCCCATGGTATTTCAGATCCTTTTTTTATACTGTCAAATTTAGCGTCGTCACCGCAGTGATAATCAGGTTAATAACAGGGTGTTACGGGTATTACGAAATGGGAAATTAGTTGATGAAAAGTGGTATAAAATACAAGTTGGGGACATTGTTAGAATGGAAAATAATCAGTTTATTCCAGTATGTCATTTAGTTTCCTTACTGAGATAATAAAATAATTCATTAAAATAAAAAACTATTTGTCATTTGTTTACAGGCAGATCTTTTATTACTTTCTACTAGTGAACCTAATGGTCTTTGTTACATAGAAACAGCAGAATTAGATGGGTGAGCATAATTTTTGGACACTAAAGATATTTATTTATTTTTATTTAATTGTGTAATTATTTATATTTATAGAGAAACAAATTTAAAATGTAGACAAGCTCTTTCAGAAACAGCTGAACTTTCAGAGTCTGAAAAAAATTTAGGAAGTTTCGATGGTGATAATTATAATTATAATTGAATCAGATTGGTAAAATGTTTAATTTTAATGTTTATATGAATTTTAAAATAGGAGAAATAAAATGTGAACCACCCAACAACAATTTGAATAAATTTGAGGGAAACTTGTTTTGGAAAGATCATCTTCATTCGTTAGATAATGATAAACTTCTGCTGCGAGGATGTGTGTTAAGGAACACTCGTTGGTGTTATGGTGTAGTTATCTTTGCCGGTAGAGATACAAAACTCATGCAGAACAGCGGTAAAACTATATTCAAGCGGACAAGTCTTGATCGTCTTCTAAACTGGTTAATCATTGGTGTAAGTGGTGTATCTATATATATTTTGAATGTTTTAAAATCTTACTGTTGAGCTTTTAATAAGTTTAATGATGGGATGTTAAATTGCTACATAAATTAAACATTGGAAAATCTAAAATTTAATTTGATTTTTGTAAATTTTAATGTTGTTCATATAAAATTGAATGAAATCTTTGAATATTTGAACTTTTATAATTGATATTAAGTCTGTTATGGAAGTTCAAATATATCTTAATCTAATGTTCTTAATTTTAAATGTATTCTTAATTTAAAATTAATTATCAAATCAATTATATTTTCAAGTATTAGTTATTTAATAATTAACTATCAAACAGTTAAATTATTAGCTCTTAAGTTACTGAAATCATTGAGAAAAGTAAAATATTATTCATATGAAATAAAGCATTACAAGTATACCTCAACTTACGTCATTTCGAGTTACATCGTTCCCGATTATACGTTGTTTGTCAAAAAAGAGTATGGAAAAATAAAAATTAAGTTTAAGTAATTTTATTCGACTTTACGTCTGTCCGCCACAAATATTGAAGTCGTAATATCACTAGAAAAACGTTTAAAGCACATAAAATCATATTAAAATATATACAAATATGTACTGTATTTACAGTACATGCATTCGTAAATTTAGATTACTTTTTTCTGTACTATATTAAAAACTAAAATTTATTTGTTTGTAAGCTTAAAATAGATCCTTATTAACCATATATTATTAAAAATGCATTAATAAATAAAATACAGAACTGGAATTGGTAATTTATGGTTTAGTTTAGTGACAAGTAGATTCAGAGACAAGTAAATTCGACTTACGTCACCTCTCCTGGAACCAATTACCAACGTAAGGTGAGGTATACCTGTAATTATTTATTGGAATTAAAGTATATTTGAGACCAATAAATGTCTGAGTTTTAGAGAAAATGAATATCTTGTTAAATATAATTGAATATTTATTGTGATAGCTAATAAATTTTAATAGAAATTTTCAGTGAAATAAATTTGAGTTAAATTTATAATGAGTAAATCATATGAAAAGTTAATGTACATGAATGATATAGCCAGCTATATAAATATTTTATTAGTGAGAGTTACTTATCAAATTCTGTTGCTTTTTATCACATTTTAATACACGTACTGTACAGTAATAAATTTTGACATATTTTTATCCATTTTTAAACTTTTAAATCTTTTAAAATCATTAGTCAGTTTAAATTGTATATCTACAGAATAGTGTTTATGGCATGTTCAAGTTTAGGGTTTTCTTAATTGTGTAATGATGACTCATCAGAAAATAAAATTAATGCAATTTTAATATAAATAATAGCTAAGTAGACAAATGAATATATTCTTTTTCATATTAGTGTCTAGAAATCTGTATTTATAAAGTCAATTTCTTGCTAATTTTAACTTGGGAAGAAAGTTTTCCTGAAATATAGATTATTCTCTCAGATAACTCATGCTTTACTCCCTCCTAGATCCAGAGATTATGTAGGAACAAAAAGACATATATTATCATTTGTTTTATTATTTAGATTATCTGATTAGATGAATTAAACAGTAAAGAGATAATGTATTTATTTCAGATTTATTCACAAAATTTACTTTTGTTTCATGATATAACATAATATATTTGCAAGTTTAACTCATATTAAACTTGCAAATATATTATGTTATATCATGTCAGTTTATTTAATTATTAAATAATAATAATTAAATAAACTGACATCATACAAAATTGGCTTGAATCAGTTTGCATTTTCCATATGTCACTCTTGTTTACAACATAAATGAAAAATGTTTTAGATAAATTTATAAGGAATTTGTAATTTCTTGTATTTTTATGTCAAGCATTATACCAATTAAAGTTCACAAAAACTTGTCTAATGATAACTGAATAGCTGAGTAAGTAACACCATCGGGCTATTTGTTCTGATGCGTTCAGATTAGAGCTTAGTTTGGATTGTCAGGAATTTCATGGATGGTTTGTCTTAGATGTATTAGCTCCATCTCCCAGTTACTTTCTTGAATTTGACTGAATTTATGATGGACATGAAAAAGGCCTCTTAGTGTCCACAAGGTATTATAATAATAATTGTCATGATGGCTATTCACAACTTATACATAAACAAATATATAGCGTATATATACATTAATTTAAACAAATATATAACATATATATACGCTATATATTTGTTTATGTATAAGTTGTGAATAGCCATCATGACAATTATTATTATAATACCTTGTGGACACTAAGAGGCCTTTTTCATGTCCATCATAAATTCAGTCAAATTCAAGAAAGTAACTGGGAGATGGAGCTAATACATCTAAGACAAACCATCCATGAAATTCCTGACAATCCAAACTAANCATTTTCTTTTATATATATTTCTTTTTTATTTTTGTATTGTCTTCTAATTGCATGTTTTCCTCTTCTATATAACTTGTTTACGGCCTTTTGTATTAAAAAAATATCTCAACTGGCATATATCCAATTTATTTCCATATTTGGCTGTTGATTCCAATTTGAAATAATAAAAATATTTTGGCTAATAAAAAATTCAGTTTAGGCTAGTTCTGTTTTAATTATAATCTTTAAACCATTTATGTTTTCATTAGGAAATCTGTTTAAATGAATTTTAATAAAAATTTTCAAATATGATTATACTTATTTCACAGTTGATAGATTTTAATAATAATGTCAAAACAGTATAATGCATACAGTACAGGTATTAGTTTCATAATGGTATATATTTATAGTAAAATGAAAGATTGGATGTAGGCATGCAAACCGTTTTTCCTTTTCCTTCTCAGAACATGATTAATAAACATGAGGTCTGTTGTAAATGGAAAAGTAGCATAAAATTTTAAAAATTTTCCTTAAATCTATAAACAGGATATAGTTATTAGATTGATATATACTTGTTGTCTGGTAATGTGAAGTTCTATGTCAAGAAATGGGATGTAAAAATGCATAATTACTCAGTTTTTTTAAAGTACTAGAATCAAAAATAAATTATTCATTGTCTGAAATCATAATTTTAAGTTAGATAAACAAAATACTAATTGAATTATAATATTTTTTTTAATTGAAAATTTTCTAACAAAATTTTTATTTTTATAGATTGTATTCTTCTTGTTTAGTATGTGTTTGTTCTGTACAATTGCCTGTGGTGTTTGGGAAACTGTTACTGGTAGACATTTTCGTATCTATTTACCTTGGGAGGATTTAGTTCCTAATAGAACTACAGAGGGGGCCACTGTTATTTCTGTTTTGGTTTTTTTCTCATATGCAATTGTATTAAACACTGTTGTACCCATATCGTTATATGTCAGGTAAAGTATGACTTTTTAAGTATTATTTGTTGCATACTTTGACAGTTCTAGTTTCTAATCAAAAATTAATGTTATAATTTGTTATACAGTGTAGAAATTATAAGATATTTGAATAGTCAGTGGATTAACTGGGATCAACAGATGTACTATGCACCCAATGATACTCCTGCCAGAGCCCATACGACCACATTAAATGAAGAATTAGGCCAGATAGAATATGTCTTCTCAGACAAAACTGGCACATTAACACAGAACATTATGACTTTTAACAAATGTTCAATTATGGGACATATGTATGGAGAAGTCCTTGATGAGGTAACAAAGGAACCTATAGAAATAACAGAGGTGATTATTTTTATATAAAATATTTTATTTATGATGAACTTGTTGTATTTTATACTACAATTACAGCCTTACATTGGATATCCAGAAAGATGTTTTGTATTAGATATTGCAAGTTCATATAAAAAAACTAAATTATTTGAGTATATTTAAAATATTTTACAATGCAAAAAAAATTTTATTTCAGAACACACCTTCCGTCGATTTTTCAGTAAATCCCCTGTATGAACCAAGCTTTAAGTTTTACGATAAAGCTCTGTTAGATGATGTAATGCATGGAGATAAACATGCCCATGAATTTTTTCTTCTTCTTGCATTATGTCACACAGTTATGTGTGAAGAGAAAGATGGTAATTTTTAATTTTATCATAAATGTTTGACAATGAACTAATCATTTTTTTGTAAATTTAGCCTTTGATTTAATAAACTGTTTTGAAGGTCACAGTTTTGTTTATAATAGCAAGGTAGTTAAGTTATTGTTTACTTAATTCCAGTTATTTATAAAGAATTGAAGACAATTTTTACCTTCAACTAATTCTGAGGATATTAATTAATCATTATCATTTTTCATACTGGAAAAACATCTCAAATTTTGTTTAATTTTTATATATTGAAAATCAGATTTTAAGTTTAAACTTCCTGTTAAACATTTCTATCTTCTTTAAAAAATTTAGCAATGTTAATTTTTGAAAGTTTATCCTTAATTTCTGGCCTGTTAAATTATTTATGAAGCTGTAATATAAGAAATTAAAGGAAACTTTTACTAAATTTCCTTATATGAAGTCTTTAAAGTTTAATTTCAAGGTTTTGTATTTCAATTTCAAGGAAAAATTTATTTATTTAAAGTGTTCAGTTTTAATTACATAAATAAATATTTTAACTTTTATAATTGGTTTCATTTTTTTGCCTTTGTAATATAATAATTATTTAATAAATATCATTAAGTTGTTAAATGATTCATTAATATTACAAACAGGACGTTTAGAATATCAAGCCCAATCTCCTGATGAAGCCGCACTTACTTCAGCAGCAAGAAATTTATAAACTGACATCATACAAAATTGGCTTGAATCAGTTTGCATTTTCCATATGTCACTCTTGTTTACAACATAAATGAAAAATGTTTTAGATAAATTTATAAGGAATTTGTAATTTCTTGTATTTTTATGTCAAGCATTATACCAATTAAAGTTCACAAAAACTTGTCTAATGATAACTGAATAGCTGAGTAAGTAACACCATCGGGCTATTTGTTCTGATGCGTTCAGATTAGAGCTTAGTTTGGATTGTCAGGAATTTCATGGATGGTTTGTCTTAGATGTATTAGCTCCATCTCCCAGTTACTTTCTTGAATTTGACTGAATTTATGATGGACATGAAAAAGGCCTCTTAGTGTCCACAAGGTATTATAATAATAATTGTCATGATGGCTATTCACAACTTATACATAAACAAATATATAGCGTATATATACATTAATTTAANCAAATACACACACACACACACACACACACACACACACAGCTAATATTTATTGTATTTTTGTATGCATTTTCCATGGTTTTTGTGTTTAAAAGACAAGGTGGTTGGCTATGGGCTATGCCAGTAGTTCTAAAAGTTATTAATCCAAGGACCACATCAAAACCAAGTCAGATGAACTCCAGTGCAAGTCAGACCATTTATACCCTTGTCCATTTCTTATAATGTGAATGTTGCCTTAGATAATGATGGATTGTGTGATACATAAATGTTTTCTCTGGCTAAACAATATAGAATTGCAATTTGAAAAAAATGTCTAGGTCAGTCAGTCTGAGATCACCTGGTGCAAACTAGAGTCAGGAAAACTGACTACTAGTAATGACTCCTGGGACAATTGACAACAAAAAAATTTTCAGTTGCAGTTTCAGTGTTTTTCCACTTAACCAATTTTATATAATTCTGGAATTTCTTTATTACTGAATAATATCCAATTTGGGATAAAACAATTTAATTGAAAATTATTTAAAAATGGCATGTAAAACGAGACTTCAAAAATTTATTCATAAGAATTAAAATTGCAAATAAATCCAAAAATTATCTAGGATTTGTTATTTTTGTCTTTTGGTCAATGTTAATCACATAAAGTGAATCAAGAAAACTCTTCCTGATTTTCAAAAGAAAAGATGAGCAACTGAAACTATGACTAAAAATTTTTGGGTGATCGGTTTTCTTGGGCGATCAATTACTGACAATTATTTTACTAGTTCTGACAGTCAGTCAGTGGCAGTCACAAATCATGTAAACTTGTGCATAAGGAGCAATGACTGTTCTATAGGCATGGAATATAGTGGAACAGTTTAGGTGATTTTTCATTCTAGCAACATTTTTGTGGATTATATGTTTGAAAATATGATATTTAAATTTAAGTTAAATATGAAGATAAATTTCAATTGTATTATTTGTTGAGCTAACATTAAACATTTAATTATTAAACTTTAATGCAATAATTTATTTTTCAGCATCGTACACCAAACAGTATTATTGTAGAAGTAATGGGACAGATAGAGCATTATGAACTATTAGCTATTTTGGATTTTAACAATTATCGTAAACGCATGTCTGTGAGTAATATTTAAAAATTTTTTCAATATAAATTATAAACCTTTCTTAATTTTCCTGTTAAACATTTCAGGTGATAATTAGAAAAAATGGAAAAATAAAATTATTCTGTAAAGGTGCTGATTCTGTGATATTTGAAAGACTCAATCCTGATAGTGCAGAAATCAAGTTAAAAACAATAGAACACTTGAATGTGAGTATTTAATATTTGTTTTTAAAATGTTTTATCCTAAATAATAAAACAAAATTTTTTTTCTATTTGATGAGTTGCATAATGTTGAGTTTTGAAATGTGACTAGGATTGAAATTTTACTACGTCATTGTTTTAGATATCAAGCTTATTTTTAATGATAATTTATAACTGATAATCATATTACTTGTGTCCTGTTTTCATTTTAAAAGTGATTTGTTGAAAATATTTCATAATGATGACAAATTTTGCACAAAAGTGAGCTTTATACTTTAAAATATTTGTTTTAATAATCTGAAAAGCTATAATTTTTGAAATATTTTTACATTCTATTGATATTAATCATTTTTTGTTTTGAAAACTTAATTTGTAAATTAGCTAATCTATAAAATTCTGCATATATTTATCATATGAGATGATTAGATAAGATATCTATCATTTGATTTTGATCATTCAAGATTTTGTAACTTTTTTTTTCTTTTTGAAAAGTGTCTCACTTTTAATTATTAGTCCTTAACATAATTTATAAAATTTATAGAATTATTTATGTCACTTTTCTTTTAGTTCAAAGGAATATATTATATTAAAATCAACATTTGTATTTGTATTTTTGGTATTCTTAGACTAATATTTCTGGTAGTTTATAAGGAAAATTTTCATAAAATCAATAGAGGTTGTTTTTCAGCTTTTTAATTTTACTATAAATCATTTTTAAATCTATAGTCATTATTTATGACTAAAAATTCAATTTAAAACAACATTCTAAAACATAATGAATCACAATTGATGTTTATTATGTAGATTTTCTTTTAGTTTCTAAAAACTACTTTGTTATAATATTTTTCAAATATGATCTTATTATGTATAATAGTTTAAAATAAGATGTTTGCAGAGAAAAATTTGCATTTTTTAAATGAGCAATCTTAATTATAAAAATTTTATAAAATCATTTTTTATTCATTCATTTTCTGTAGAACTATCTATGAATTGAAATGGCTAAAAAATATTCACTTGTTTTATGTGAACAAACATTGCTTCTATTTGTTCAGATAACTTTCCCGCACTATTTAAATGTTATCAAATATTTTTGAAACTGTAATAATTTGAGATAAAATCAGAATGTTGCATAACTTTATACATACTTTTTCTGATAAAGACAATTTGTAAAATAAAGTCATATGTATTTAAAAAATATATTGTGAATTATATGAAATTTTTTCTGAAACAGTGATTGCAGATATTTCAAAAGTGTTTTATAATAAAATCATACTTATAACAAATATTAAAAAAGTAATACATTACAACAAATATATTTTAATACAGTAGAGCGTCGATTTTCCGAAAGTCAATCATCCGAAACGTCAATCATCCGAAACAATTCCAGTTGGCAAATTTAAATTTTCGCTAGTGCTGTGGCGCTTCAATCTTTGACTATGTCTTGGGCTACTCAAATATTTTACGTTTTTGATACTAAATTAACATCTGAAGTATAATTTTTTATTGTTTTTATATTTTTCAATATATTTATTTTGTTTGTACAAAATAAAAAAATAATTTTTAACGATACAATAGTCTTTGTTAGGCTTAACATCGACGAAAATTCAACGCAAAGCGACACGCAACGGAGAAAAATTTCGAAATCGGATACGTTAAACTATTTTTTCGTACGTAAATCAGTTATCCGAAATATCAGTTATCCGGACAACCCCAGTCCCCAATTGATTCAGAAAATCGACGCTCTACTGTATTAATATTTTCATTATAGATATTGCTTAAAATTTTAAATAAAACAGAAATATATGGAAAAGTATTGTTTATTGGGTGCTTTAGATTATATATTTTTAATTTGTAAACCTTTACTTGTTTACAAATAAAGTTTACAAATTTTATAATTTATTGGTTTTTTACTTATTCAAGATTACAGATCCTCTTTCATATATAGGCTATTTATATAAAGCTCAATAAATTGCTTTATATACTTTATATGATTTTATAAAATAAACTCTAAGTAACTATCTTTCAATACTTGTTTTTGAATTGACATTTTGTAACTGTTGAAAAATGTACATATTTTTTTATAAATGTCTAGTAAGCAGAGAAATAAGACTCCCATTTCTGAAAGTTAAATTTTCAGCAAACTTAAGGTCAGTAGCAGAAAAGTTATTGTTGAAAGTTAAATTTTGATTTTTATGATAACTACAAAATTATTTCAAATATTTTTTGTTCAAATTAAAGAAATTTGATAATCATATTATTGTGCAAGCAAATACTAATTAAAAAAATATTATTTTATCTAAAACATAGTTTTAAAACAGCATCTCATCTGAAAAGCTATATCTGATTTATGAATATTTTTCACATTAATCATGGATGTTTGGGAAACTTCTTGCCTGCATGTGACATATTCAGTACAATGAAAATCATAGTTCTAAAAATATTTCCAAAATAAATTATATTTTTCATATTCAGTCATTCTTGTAAATAATGAACAAATTTTACTACAAACTTTAAATTCTGTTTAAAGTTTGTTTTTGTTATATGACTGATGATGGGAGAAATAAATTTCTAATACAAACTATAGTTTATCAAAAAGGAAATTGACTTTTGATGAATTGAGTACATATATATATCCTCAATCTTATGAAATTTTCATAAAAATTCTGGAAAAAATTAATTTTTTAAATATAGGATTATATATTTCAACAATTTAGGATTATTTTAGTTTAGATAATAAATTTTATGAATTGTGTCACTTACAAAAACAGAATAAAATCAGTATTTATTTTATAATAAAAATATCTTTGTGTGTGTGTGTGTATGTAAAATAAATACTTGCTTAGATTTTCTGTAATGCCATAAGAATTTTACTTTCTTGGCTATTATAATATAGCACATGAAAGTACTGTAAAGAGTCAAATTTGACTCTCTTGACATTGAGACCCCCAGAATCCGAAAAAGTCAAATGGAAAAAACTTTCCAGGGGTGGTTGTGTGTATGTGATGGCATTTATTTCATTTAATGTCTCAGGAATAGGGGTAAAGATTAAGAAACAAAATTTGGCTTGGTAACTTGGACATTGATGCTATTAAATTTTGGAGTACAGAACTCAATTTGGGATGGAGAGATAGAGGGGTGGTCATGTGTCATATATTGAGGTTAGACTTAATGAAAATTTTACTTGCTATTGGCATTTACAATATTTATAAAAACTTTCCCCTACTGTCAAAATTAAGTTGTTTTTAATAATAGTTATTAATATAAGAATTATTTTTAAAAAAAGCTCATGACATATGATGCCACATCCAATTTTAACTTTGAGTTAATATCTTAGTGTTTTTAACCTTAAATATTTTTTTAATGGAGAATTTTATCATAATTCAACAAAATTACTCTTTTTAAGCTTTTGTTATTATTTAAATTGTATATCCTAGTATAATTGAAAATTATTAGACTTCTTAATGGTCCCCTTAACTGTTGTTCAAGTGTGTGGAAAGTTGAACAAGAGCCCTTGTCAGCTTTTATGTATTTATGTGCAAAGTTTTACTTTTATACATATTTTCCTCATTTTTTTTTAATGAGAAATACTTTGTTATTTGATATCAATAGTTAAAATTATCTCTGTAAATTCTGGTGATTAGCAAATCAGACTAATTGATGATTCATTTTTTTTCCTTATGAGATTTGTAATAAATTTCATTGAAGAATTTGATCAGAATGAATTATTTTTCTGAATGGATAGATTTGTTGAATTAAAATATTTTATTAGTTTAAGAATAATTCTTTTTATTTTAGAAGACATCTATAATATCAACTATAAAATTTGTAAAATTATATAAGTGTAGAAAGTAGGAAAAAAATTGAAGTGTCATTAATTTTCATATAATAAAATTAGAAAAAAGGAATTAATGATATGATATTAATTAAACACACTATTTTGAATTATTTACTGTAATAAATTTGAACATTAAGAGTTATTCTGTTGACAAGATTCAGAGTTATGGTGCTTCTAGAATGCTTGTTTCTGGTCTTATAATTTTAGAACTGGCATTTTTTTTTAAAAATAAAATTTACCTTTATTTATTTATTTTTTTTACCTTTTTATAACTAATACTTTTTATGAAATAAAATTTTAGGACAGGTGTCAATTATAAACTGCATATTATATATACATACAGAGTAAACATTTTAGATATATAAGGCATTAAAATTAAATAAGACTATTATTTTTTTTTATCATAAATTACAGATAAACAGAAAATGTACATTTCCAATATGCATGAAATTTATTAAACTTAGACATTGGATAACCAGTATTTTGTTTAGATACAAAAAATGAAATTTTCATAACTAACAGTACAAAAGAAAAGTAATTATAATAAGGGAAAATATATCAAACTCATAAATTTTAAAATTATTATTCTATTGTGAAATAAAAGCTTGTTTTCAAATTATACAATTATTTTCTATATCCTCTGTACCATACATGAATTTAGAAAATGTTTATTTTAAATCACATGAAAAATATTTGTTTTATAAACATTTTAAATGTAATATTAAACTACAGTATATTTCTTCTATGATTTTATAAATTTATATATCATGTATAAATTATATGAAATCATATAATCATATATTTCAAAATTTTCATTGATATTTTTAAAATATAAATTATTTTGAATACTTTTTATTTTTATTGTATTTTTTCGTAATCAGATTGAAATTGTATTTTCTAAAAGGACATTTAGATCAAATTCTTATGTTACATGTTCTATGTAATACTTTTTTTGGTTGAATTTAACAATATACAATATCTAATAATTATTTAAGTTTAATAGTTTTGGACATGTTTATATTGAAATAAAAAGAAAAGGAAGAGAAGATTGTTTTCTTCATGATCAGGATTAAGTTTAGAGCTTTCTTTAACATAGAGCTTTAATTTGTTTCTAATAATTCTAGTATTATTGAATAATCACCATTAATCACCAACTAGTATTTTAAGTTACTAGTATTTTTAACTATATTTTATAGTTAAATAACTCACAAATAACCAATATTTTTGCTTTAGGTTTAAATTTTCCAACTCAAAGCACACACAATATTCACATCTTTAACTTGTAAGTTATTCTTAAATAGTTTAAAAACTATTTAAGAATAACTTACTATTTTTATATAATTGATAGATTATATAAAGTCATCCACCTCATTTATTTATCTTACAAATTATTACATATTACATTTATTTCTGTATTTGATTTTTTTCAACACAGCCATTTTCTCTATCAGTCTCAAGGACAGAGATCCTAGGTTCAAAATTTACCAAATCAGTACCTATTTATATTGTATTCTCAATCCATGCTTGCATTTTGTCTAAATACTCCAAAAGTACCTGTAATTTACTATTTGAAGAAGCATATAATTTCACAGGGTTCATAGCAAACATGGAAAACCCAGAAAACATGGAATTTTCATGAATTTGGAAAACAATTTTATTGAAATTGTTGTCCTATATTAATGATACATACTTTCATCCAAAATAATTGGCTAATTGGTGTATTGGGTATAAGAAGTTTCATTTTTTTGTAAAATATAGATTTTCAATTAATCTAACTTGAATATAAAGAGTGCATTTTGAAATAAGTTTTATTGGAAACTGAGTGTTCACTTTCTGAACAGAGTAGTTGGCTCATAGAACAGCACTTATTGAGTACTCAGTGAATGTCCATTAAAAACTACTACTATCTGTGGACGAGCTTTGCAATCTCTCTTCATAGAATGTTGCTGCCAGTGACTTGAGATGGGCCTTAATGTTGTTTTGAAGACTGTCATTAGTCTCGAACCTCTACCCTCCTAGCCACTTTTTCAATTCAGGGAAGAGGTGGAAGTTGCTCAGTGCTAAATTGAGGCTGTATGCCAGGTATTCAAAAAGTTTCTGTCGTAATTGCTGAAGTAGCTTTGGGTTACAGCAGCACTGTGAGGTTGGGCGTTGTCATGAATCAGAAGAACTCCAGAAGTCAGCATGCCTCTTCTTTTGTTCTAAATGGCTCTTTGCAGTCATCGTAAAGTTTTGCAATAAACAGCTGCATTGATTGTTGCTCCTGGTTCCATAAACTTAACAAGCAACACATCTTTTTGGTCCCAAAATACAGTAGCCATAACCTTCCTATTGTTGAAGGTTTGTTTGAATGTTTTTGGTTTGTTTAGTGAGTTTGAGTGCATCCATTGTCATGACTGTTTTGTTTCGGGGTGACATTGAATCCAAGTCTCATCTCCAGTCACAATAGATGTCAAAAAATCATCACCTTCAGCCTCATACCTGGCTCATTCTTTGATGAATTTCCACAGCACTATTCCCTTCTGCTTGAAGAAACCAAATTACACTACACAACTTGAACTTGGCAGGAGAGTCAATTGTAACATCTGTGTTTACATGCCTGCAACTAAGCTCACAATGATGTAATGACATTGGAAGTGGCAGTGGCTCTAGTGGAGATGGGCAATTGCCCACTGTGCATACTTGCCTCCTTCCATTCGATTGGCTGTTTACCCACACGATTGGAGGTTGAAACAAAAACTGCCTAAGTATTAGGACACTAGAAATATTTGATAACATGGAAATTTCATGGAAACTTACAATGACAAACTGCTATGAACCCTGTTTCAGCAAAATTCTAATTTCTTCTTGAATGTTGATCTCACGTTCAGTACTTATATATAAGACTAAATCAAATGTTTCATTGACTCACTTGAGACAGCTCTCTTCTCATTTTCAATTTAATTTCTTATGTTTCATGGTGATATGTCTTAAGATAGTGGCAAAATGTTTCCTTTTCTGAGACTACAACACTGTCATTTTTCGAGGAGAGCAAAACCAAGAGATCAAAAAACATCAAAAAGTTTGCACCAACAATAGCTATAATATGCCCTGGTACTGAAAAGTTTAAATATTAATCATATATAATATTATGATTTTGCTAGGAATGATTTAAGTTGTATCAATTCTCTCGTTTTTAAATATCATTATTATAAAAATAATAATACTGTTTTCTTTTAAGAAACTATATCTTGCTTAGTAAAAGTTCTTTCCTTAATACAGAAATTTAAGTTGTAGTTTCCTGAAATATAATCATAGAATGTTGTATTTTTATTAAAAGGAATATTAAATTTTTATTGAAAGGAATTTTTTGTTTTCCTGAAACATTGCATTGTCATACAGTTTGCATAAAAATAAAGAAATCTGTTCATAAAATATCCAGATGATGCAGAAATCAGTTAGAAAATGTTCATCTTCAGATCCTTCTCAAATTTAAATCAGAATTTAAGATTTTAAATTATTTTATTTCTTATAAAATATTCTTTGAAGACCACTGAAGACTGGAAATAGAAAATAAAATAGTAATAGTAGATTCTTAAATGCTGGAGAAAACATTAAATTGCTGTGTTAATATTAATGACCTAATTAAAAACTCCTACTGTTTTGTCCTTATTTAATAGTCATTAGAAATTGATCACTTGTTTATAAAATACCAGGATAAAGTTTATCAGAGAAATTTATTTTCCACTAAAATACAGTAATTACTTTTATTATAATACATATTTTAAATGTTACAAAAATTTTATATTTTATAACGAAGATTTAATTTTAATTTCATAAATTCTTAATTATTGTGAACTGTTCTTGGAAATTTATAGCAATAACAAAGTTTTTTTTTAATTATTTTGATGTTCTATCAGATATTTAGATATTAGTATCTACTTTTCATTTAATTTAATGACAAAATAACTTAAATTCCAAATTTTAACACTAGAAAAAGTGTTTTTAAAAATACACATTACACATGTATAAATTAAAATAACAAAAAACTAATATTCTTCAGAAAACTTTTAAGTAGAGTGGCTCTATTAATTGTTTCAAATATTAGTTATTTTGTTCTAATTTATAGAAATGAAATTGAAGAATTTGTTTAAAAAATAAATGTTAAATTAAAAAATGATTTTAGTGACTTCCTGATACATAAATTATTCAAATTATGTCTGCCTAAAAATTAACATTTTGGAGAACAAATCGAATTTTTGTTTTTTCAAATTACATTGATGTTCTTTTATTTATTTTTTCCTATGTATTCTGTATAATGATAGATAAATTTGTCAGTTAATGGTGATAATAGCCATGGAGAAATTCATCCTCTGAAAACTTTCAGTAGCTATTAGAAAATAAAATAAGTAACAACCTCATCTTAACAAAGTTTTAAAGTTGCTCTTTTTATAATCATATTAAACTAGTCATCTGCAAATTTCTATAGTTAGTCTGTTCCATCTACATTAAAAAAGTTCTTGTAATTTTATGTATCAAATAGTTTGTCTGAATCCTACTGAAATTATATACCATACTTATTTTAGTGTTATGTACTATTTTTAACATTCCAAAAATAATATGAAACTGCATCAATGTTTTTAAATAATTGTGTGAAATTAAATTAAATATTAGTAAAATAAATATTTTTATTTTTTCAAAAGTTATATTTTAAAGTTGTGTGTCTTTGTTTATAGATTATTTTTGTCAATGTAAAAGAGTTTGGATATTAATCCTTATATTGAGTTATTCATTAGGAAATTAATACAGTTATTCTATTGATTCTCTGGGATTCTCTACACTTAAAATATTAAAAAATAAGTCTGTTGTAGCAGTTTTTTTTTGTTTTAAAAACTATTATTTCCAAAACATGCTATTTTTTGCTTGGAAGCATTTAGGAGAAGGATACTTTTGAAGATTAAATGATGATATAACAATATTAATTTTTTAAGTGTTTTTACAATAGGTTTCTTCAAATGTAATTGCTGCAGTATAAATACAAGTGAACAATTCTGTTTGGGAAAAACATATTTAATCACTAATAGGAACTTATTATGTAGCACAGATTGATTGTGTTGCATTTCACAATTAATAGTTTATAAACAAGGAAGTTTATGAATAAATAAATAAAAAATAAAAAATATTAACATAAGAAGAGGATATACTATTGTCATTTGCAAACTTAAACATCTGAATCCAGATAATATCTGTTTAGATGTTCCATTGTTAGAAGTTTAGATCATATGATGTCTATAATGATAAAATTACATTAAGATTTCCTGAACATGTTATCTATACCACGGGCTATCTAATATTCTGCAAATAACTTTATCTTACATTTCCTAGTTACAATTCTAATATTATATATTAATTTTTCTAATATAAATATAAAAAACTAACATAAATATAAACTATACTGATACATTGCTATATATCATAGGACTATAATTTTAATCTAAAATTATTTAATTAAATTTAATAAGAGATGGCACTTAACACTTTCCTCTAGGGTCAAATTCTTTAGTGATTTATAATTATTATTACCAAATTATAGTTTGATGATATATGGCAATGGAAGGTGTATTAATTTTTCTAATTTAAACTAATTAGTTTATCTTAAAATTTAAAGAATTTAACATGCCTAAAAGCCAAAATTAATTCATCAGATCTATAGAATTTAGCAATAAAGATATATACTTAAGCTACCATCAAGCTACAATAATTAATTTTGAATATTAATTAAATAATTTAGAAAATCTGATAGCAATTAATCTATATGGTTATGATTTGCATTTAATGTCAGTTTAGATAACTTTACTGGTAGCATATCTGTACAGTAATCACAAAATATATGTTTGAGTCCTGCTATAGATTTTCTAAATTATTTAATAAAATTAAAGATTAATTTCTACTTATTAATCTTAGCATAAGATGATACTTAACTGCCTACTATTAGGTAAAATCATTTTTCTGTGAATGAAAATTGATCCATTTTTTGATATCAAAATTCTATTTTTTGTGTAACATGTAGAAAAAATTAATATATAACAGAAGCTATTAAAAAATATTTAAATCAGTTATTTAATAAATAACAATGGTGACATCAATTGAATATGTAATGTAATCTCTAATGAATATCTATATTTAAAACTTAATTCATAAAAATAATTAATTTAATATTTAAATAAATATAAAAGTCATGTTTTTTTTTTTTTAAATAATAAAAAGCTATCTGACTATTCACAACAATAAAGCCTTAGAAATAAGATCTAAATGAAATAACATTGTGATAGAATGAGGAAATGTTTTTATTTGAAGAGCATATTTTTGAAGTTATTGTTAAAGAATCATTTTGTCATGTAATTTTAATAGTAGTTACATAAGAGAGGCTGTTGCAAATAATAGAGCCATATCATTTTTGCAAGATGCTGAGTTGTTATTTTTTAAAATTACTAAATATCAAAATAATATTTCAAAACAAACATGACAACTTTAATATATTTACATAAAAAAGTATATATTCATGTAATTTATATGTAAAAGAATAAAACATCAAAAATATAATTATTAATAATTAGGAAATAAAGGTTTTTCTTTAGTCCTTTTCAGCCCTGTAGTACTGAATCTCTCTCCTATTCCTATCATTGGTTTAGCTGGCACAATGGCATGAACAAGTAATGGGAAGTGGTGCTACCCATTCAGGTCAAAATCATTCATACGTTAAAAATTAAAAGTTATGACTTGGACTTGAACCTGTAGACTCTATAGACCAAATGATTGATGTGTTTACTGCCTTGATCATCTGGCTGTAAAAAATTCTAATGTTATAGAGGAAAGTGTAACACATCACAAAAACAATCTCTAAAATTTTTTCAATTTATTATTTCCATTTTTAGAAGAAAATATTTTGAAAGCAAAAACTTTAATTTTTATGAACACTGAATATGGTTTTCAAAAATGTTATGATTTTTTATCATAATTGATCTGTAATAATAATTATAAACTTAATATAATATTAAAGGCAATAATAATTTAAAATTGTCAAAAAAAAAATTCATTAATTTCTTGAATAAGTTTTTTAACATGAAAGTTTGTCCAATATATTTGTGTTAAAAATGTAATTTCTAAATTACAATCATTGTAATATGAATGAAAATTTTAATTAAAATCAAAATTATATTAGCACCAATAGGGTATTGTAGACTTAAAAATATATAGTCAATTTATCATTTATAAATTGGAATTTAAGTACATAAATATACATATATATATATATAGTACATTCTACTGCTAATATAGGTAATATGTAACATAATGATAACTAATTATGTATCCAACAAGATTTGAACATAAAAAAATTCATAGTTATCTGTGTCTTTTCTTGTTATGAGACCTCTGTCTGTTGTTAGGTGGAATATTAAGTGATGCATACCCATATTTGGGCATACTTTTGATTTGATGGAGTTGTATCTATTATTGTGGTGATTGTGTAAATGCAGTACCTTCACTTTATTTGGGCTGAGGACTGTGCTTGACTAAAGTCAAAGTATAGTTGCTAAACACAATTATGTTTTGTATGCTATTGGTGCGTTTATCTATTTATGTAAACTTTTATGATATGTAATATTTCTGCTTTCTGTAGTGTCTCTTAAATGATGTTAAAGATTACTATTATTATTGTTTCACTCTTTGAAAGTTTGCCCAAAGGTACTGTTATAAAAGAACAGAAATATGTACAAATAAATTATTTAATCTGATATTATTAATTTAAATCTTGAGTAATTTAAATAGAATAAAATATAATGTCTAAAATATTAAATGTAACCATTACATTCATTTTTGTAATTAAAATTTTACTGTAAACAGATATTTTATGATCTTTTGGATTTTATGTTGAATGAAATTGTTTTAAACTGTTTTCCAGTCTGATAGTTTTATTTATTCATCTAATCTGGTGTAAAAAAATCAACTTGTATTGTATTCAATATAATGTTACTTTAAACTATACCTGATTTAAGAAATTAATCTGTTTTTGCTTATTTGGTATGCCTATAAAGTTCAATACAATTTCAATGATTAATCTTATTTGTAACTGTAATGAATACTTATTTGGATGAAATTACAGCACTAGAAACAACTTATGTTAAAATTCTTATAATATGCTGATATTTTAGATGTACTTCAATAAGGATTCCTCCTCAAATACATCTATTTGTGTAGTGAAGTTTCCCAATATTTTTTTGCTTATTGACTGCATTCTACATTTTAAATTTAATTTTGAGTCCTTTCTACACTGACACAAAACAAGAATATGCTACAAAATAATAAAATTAAATAGAAATTAATAATAATCATCATCATCATTTGTCAGATATAAATTAAAATTAAAAATTGAGTGTTTTACCTTACTGTTTTAATGATTTCAGTTATTAGTATTGTGTTATATTTTTTGTTACTACATTCATAAATTTATTTATCCATTGATCTCAAAGGTTTCTAATTCATTGACCTCCTAGATAACTGCTAGGTCCCTTAGTAATAGTAATTAGTTGAACCCTGGTCTAGTTCAAAACTTTTATTTTGAATATCATATAGGTGTATGTTATGTCACTTAATTTGTTTTTTTAATTAAACATTGCTTTATCTTAAGTTGTTTAGATACATAAATTGTTATATTTAAGTTATAATTTGTGATGATTTTTACTCCTAATAAATTATTAATCTTACAATTAATCAATTATAGTAACTGGACACATTCAGTGAACAAAAACTATGCAGCACTTTAGCTCTGTGCTAAAACATCTCTCTGTAAAATTGATTAGATGTGTTCAGTTCCTTAACTGACAGATGTCATAGTAGTGATTCAGAATGTAAACATTTGTGGTATATTTCTGTACTTGTAATTATCTTTTATTCTTGCACACTTATATTATATTGAAGATTTGTTTGTCAAATTTTAAGTTTAAATCTAATGTTTCCATTCATTTTTAAGCACAACAGGCAGAATGGAAAAATGTGCTGTACTAAAGTGCTTTAATGCAGCAGAGTAAATATCCATATGAACAATGACAAACTTCTTCAAGAAAGCACTGACAGTGACATCATGTAAGACTAGTTTAGCCAGCTAAAGTATTGCAACACTACTGTTTACTGAATTCATCCATTGTGATAAACTTTTTAATATAGTACTATCATTAGGCAAAATAATTTTTATGTTTCTATTTTATTTAAAACTTAATTTTATCAACAGTGCATTTGCCATTAGTGGAAGGAACACTTATGCATATTTATTAATAAATGGTGCCTACATATATAATATTTTGACTTAAAAGTGACTGTGTAATAGTGAGTTCTAAGCTCCTATACTATTCAAGCATTTTTACATTGGTTGATTGCAATTATGTCAGCTTTGTGATAAGAAAATGCTTACCTGTTTCATGCTGAAAAATGTTTAAGATTTGTTAAATCTTAAACATTTTTCATTATCCATTGCCATATATCATCGAACTATAATTTGGTAATAATAATTATAAATCACTAAAGAATTTGACCCTAGAGGAAAGTGTTAAGAAAAATTTGTTACGTCAAATTTTGTTTATTTTAAATGTGAATGCCTTAAGTATAGTAAACTTCTCTTTTATATGCTTGCTTAAAGTAAATTTATATTTCAGAAATTTGCTGGTGAAGGACTCCGTACATTGTGCTTGGGTGTTAAAGATCTAGAAGAAAGTGTTTATGAAGAATGGAAAGCTAAATATCATGAAGCAACGTAAGTATGTCTTTTGATATGTTAATTCTTACATATAAAGTAAGTTATTTATAAAATGTAATTCATATGCTTCAAGTTTTTAATTTTATTTTTTCAAAAACAAAAAAAAAAAAAAACAGAATAGATACTTTGAAACACTTTTTATAATATTTTAAATTTTAATTAGTTTTCAAAATGTGAGTAGTCCTTACATAAAATTTTAGAAAATTAAATTTTATAAGTATTATAAATTGGCTAGATTTCATAAGGCATCATTATTTTCGTGAAGGAAGAAAGATGCTTTATCATATCTTAAAATTCAATAGGATTCTTATAATTTGTTATAGATACGAGGGGGCACTTTGTAACATCTGTTAGTGCTGGTGACTTTCCCACAAACTTTGTAATAGTGAATTTTATGATTTGAATATGATTCGTTTAATCTTTTGTTTATATTTACTTCGGTTTTATAAATTTTTTTGATTTTTATTTGTTAATACATGTTCTAGTTATTAATTGGAGGCATCAAATCTAATCCTGGTCTGATGTCTCGTACTACTACTCCTTCTCCTCTTTGAAGTCGTCCACATCAATTGGAAAACATCAAAGATTGCCTAGTGAACCAGCTCTGAAATCTCAATGGCTGGAATATTTTTTCCTTTTATTGAGTTCATCTACTACTGTACATCAAAATTTGGTTTCTTTCTTAGAAGAGCAATTTGATGCCATTTTGACAAAGCTTGAGGATTTATCTACTAAATTTGAATGGCTGGCTATTATTCAATAAATATTTTTATTTTCAAGATGTGTTTTTGAAAATGTAAAAGTATTTTGTAAGAAGCAAGATTAAAAGTACTTTTAATATAATTTCATAGATTTAAATACATTGTCATTGGTAGCTTTTCAGTCAAGTTAATCATAACTACTGCAATGTATATAAAAAGGAAAAGTTAATACTAGAATATTTAACTTCTATACAAAAGTTTAAGAAATTATTTTGATACAGCTTTATGGCATTATAACAGCTTACAGCATTTATAACAGGTTTTATTTATTAAAATACTACATATAGTTTTGTTAAATGTTGGTACACATGGTAGTTGGTGGCTTATTATACATTAAATAATTGTTTCTGTTGTAGTGTCAATGAAATTTTTTTTAATTCTCTCTTAAATCAGAAGAAAAGTTTTAATTTACTTTGTAAAGATTCATTTCACTGTATTTTACAGAAATATTTATAAAAGGTAAAAATTTTCTCAAAGGATGAAGAGAGTAATTCTTAATAGCACAACAATTTAAAATCAGTATCAAAACAATTTAAAATATGTATTTTTCTTAGCACAATGTTGCCATTGAGAACATATCACATAGGTACACTTTCAGAGGAAAAAGGTTGTTTTATTGGTGTGAACAGATATGCATTTCGGGCTTAACATGACTCGTAAGAAGATATACACGTAGTTGAAAAAGGAAAAGTTCTTTTGGCTCCACACATATACACATTAGGATACTGTAGCATTAATAGGATGGAAATGCCAGGATCACTCAAAGGTATTTCCTAGCAGAGGAGAAAGTACAAGGTTAAGTAGTAGAAGATAGTGGGTGAAGGGAAAAAATAAAGAGAAGATAGTTGGTGAAAATGGGAGAGTCGTAGCACTACAACCATTTATTGAAACAAACTGAATATGTGTACAACAGTAAATGACTAGGAAAAGGTTAAAGGTACATACACAATTAGGCATGAGGGCACATACCAAAAAACCAGTAAGAATTTGCATTGCAATTGAACAAGGAATGACTGACATATTATTAAAGGATTGTAGACAGTAAAACAAAACAAAATCGATCAGGTTACATGGGTGACAGAGATATGCCTGGATGTTGACGTACTGGTACTTCGATGATAGACCTGTGCCTGTAGAGAGGAGTACACACATACACAAACATGCTTGTAGATGGCATTCCCAGTCGAAAGAAAGCCCATAGCCAAATAGGGCTGGCACTGGCATGGCTGGAACACTCACCCCGATACCTGTTAGGTGTGTAGCTAAGGCCAAAAGTACCTAGTTGTTGAAATTCAGTTCTAGTGCATTTGTTGATAAAATAAAGTTCACCAGTTCCCTAAAAATAACAGGATCGCTAGTGAGAACAGCTAATGGGCAAGGCCAATTGTATCCTCCTTTAATGGTTGTCATAATGATCACAATGGAAAATTAAGTGAAGAGGGTCTTGGGTAGAGATATCACACATGCAATAAGGGGTCTTCCTATGTTTGAACCAGTTTAAGTACTGATTAAAGTTCCCATGGCCACTGAGAAGTTGTGTAGTATGGAAGTCAATTTGCAGATGCTTCACCTTAAGCCTGAGACTAACGTCTGGGAGAAAACAAAAGGTTAGCTGACCAGTGTTGTCATTTTCCCAATGACATTGCCACAGAAGAAGAGCAGTCTGGGTGATAGTATTTTTAATGGCACAAATGGGAATCCTATTCCAGGAAGTAGTTGCTGATGAATTAGCTGCTTGTTTGGCCAGGGTGTCAGCTTTTTCATTTTCTTCCAACCCCGAATGCCTTGGACCCAAGAGATGGCGATGTATTTCAGCTTACTTTTGTTAACCTTGAACACAATGAGATTAGCGAGGTGATCTTTTTTGATTGCAGATTTGCCTGATAGCAGTTTGGCTATCAACGCAGATCCTAACACATTAGGATAGTATAATGTGTGCTGTAGGGTGTGAAATAATTCTGATGAGATGTACAGAGAACATAGACAAGATATGAGAGGTTAAAAAGAAGTGAGTAATGTAACCTTGTAATCCTTGTATCCTTGTTACAAGGATTACTCACTTCTTTTTAACCTCTCATATCTTGTCTATGTTCTCTGTACATCTCAACAGAATTATTTCACCCCCTACAGCACATGTTATACTATCCTAATGTGTATGTGTGGAGCCAAAAGAACTTTTAGCTCCTTTTTCCTTTTTCAGCTATGTGTATATCTTCTTACGAGTCATGTTGGTTTAACTGTCGCTGTCTCAGGACTGAAGAGGGGTGTTAAGCCCAAAATGCATATCCGTTCACACCAATAAAACAACCTTTTTCTTTGAAAGTGTTCTTGTGTGATATGTTCTCAATGGCAACATTGTGCTAAGAAAATACATATAATAAAGAACAACAAGCAACCAAGATTTAATTTAAAATATATTTGAAGAAACAATAATTGTATTTTTAAGGAACATTGAAAATAGATGGGAAATAAAGAATAAATATTTAGTAAGAATATGTTATTTTTTTCAGTAAATACTTCCAAAATATTCACACATCAGATTCTATGTTGAAAGCGATAAATCAGATTACTAGTATTCAGATGAAAGCAGATTGATTAAAAAGTAACGACACCAAGGCCAATTTTAGCCAGTTGCTTGTCATTATTTAGATCACATGCTATTAATAATTATGTAGGGCTTGCCAGGTGATGTCTAGGCACCACTGTGTGATTCTACTATGATCTCTCCTTCTGACACAAAATAGAAGAGCAAAAAGGAACACATACACAGTAAACAGAACAGTTGGAAGAACAGGCGCTGACTGTCTGGAATTGGCCATTCCTTGTCATATTCAAAGCAGCAAATACCTTAGAGGTGACTAAAAGTCATGGGAAAGTGTCACTACTGATTGAGAAAGCATAAGATGACACACTCATAGAGTATTGATGTATACTAGCTTCTGATGATGTCATCCTTGTTTTCCTTTTACTTGTTTGATTCTCACAATTAAATTGTTTTATTAAAGAAAGGGTAATAAATAAAAAAGATAAATTTCCTGAAAAATTTGATAGAAAAGAAGACAAAATTCAATGATACTGCCTATCCAAACACAAACGTGTGTACAAAGGCCTCACACAGATAGAAGACTGCAACAAACAAATTTACAAATGTATAATTTATATATCTAATAAATAAAAGAGTTTGCATAAATAAGTTAGGTTGCATGGTAATGTAAGCCTCAAACTAGATTTAATTATTGCTTTGCCAAGAGCATCTGCTATAAGAAAGACTTTGTCATTATTTGCTTGTTGCAATTTCTCTTTTAGTTTTGTTGGGTGAAAACTACTGATTAAAAAACTTACTCTGAAATATAATTATAAAATTATTTATTGTAATTTTAAATATTGAAAAATAACTTTCATTTTTTTGCAGAAAAATCAGACTGTCAATAGTTTTTATTAGAATTATCAATTAATGAGGAGATGGCATGATTTTGGAATCACCAATTTTGATCAAACTTATTGACTTTTCTCTATAGGTTCTTCATAGTGTTGGATGAGTAAAGTTTATAAAGTATGTATTTTCTCACCACACCGGGTTGTATATAATCCAAATGCACAATGATCTACAATTAACCAATAACAGGCATGAAATTCTTAAAAAATCAGCGAATGTTTTCGATGCCCCTCCTGGGCTCTTCTTCAGGCTTATTTTATATCTTCCATTATAACTGGATTCTTTAATTCAAATGTTTTTTAAAACTTGAAACGTGCCCTTTTCTGAAAAAATTCCAAAAGTGGAAGGAATCCATCAGCTATTTCAAATATCATTTTCTACCAATGGGGTTCGTTATGTGCAATACCTTATTTAAATTTATCTTATAAAATATATTTTGATTTATCATCAAGTAAAAATTGCCATGCTGTAGAGAGATTCATTTCTTCTTTGAAATTAATGCATGTGGATTTGTGGTCGGCTTTAAAGATTTCTATTGCTTCCAAAGTTCTTAGTTGCTTCTGATGCTGGGTGGTGCGGATAACATGAGCTTCATCGAAGATAGGTGCGATACCCAGGTTTGTTGCATATGTAGATAGGGCTGTTGTACATTTATTATGTGTGATGTCAGATTTATGCTCTTTTAATCTTGTGGCCAATGAACGTTTGGTGGATCCGATATACACTAAAGGCCTATCCCATCTGTTATCTTTTAATGGAATACTTTATATTCCCGGAAGTCTGTTTGGGTCAGAATTCTCCTTCCTGTTCCTTAATAAACTGTATATGGATGAGTTTCCTTTGTATGCAATCTTAATTGCCCTTACTTTTGCAATTTTTTTGTGCATTGCTTTTAGATGCAGGTTATATGTTATTGGTACACTCTCTATGTTATCTTCAGAATCTTATAGAAGAAAAGGTAGAGGTGCAAAATACTATTTTGCACCTCTACCTTTTCTTCTATAAGATTCTGTAAACGCATGTGCTGCTTACACAATCTATTTATAATGTTACCGTAACCACGCTCTTTAGCAATCTTCCTAACGTAATTTACTTCTCATTGGAGGGCTTGGGTGATGGAAGAATGTGTTTAGGCTCTTTCTACTAATGCTTTAAACGCCACTATCTTACGTGAAAACAGGTCACAAGATTCATATGGTATATATGTCGATATCACTGTAGGTTTTCTATAGACATAAGACCTTCCCCTAAGAAGGCAAGTAACTCCTTTATCCCAGACTTGGAAAAATCTACTGAAAGGACTGTCACATAACCAAAAAGAATACTGCAGATGGTTAGCATCTTTTAAGATTGGTACTGCAAAGGAATCTAAGGAGGTTGTACAGCTGAAACATAAATTGAATAGAGCTTCCAAACGGATAAAGAGTAATGGCATTGTTTTGACCAGAGCGGATAAAGCCAAAGTAATGGTGTTAATGAAAAGAGAGACTTATGAGAAAGGATTAATTGAATACCTCTCATTAACTCAGTGCTCAGAAGTGGAAACAAGCTGGGTGGATAAGATGCAAGCAAGAATTAAACAGTTTGCTAATACGAAACTAGCCAGGAACATAGGTATTGAGGATATAATTGTATAGGTCCGGGACATAATTGTAGATGTCCCGGACATGCCGAAACTGTTCACTTTTTCAAAGACACATAAGCAAAGGCAGCAACTCAGACCTATAGTAGACAAAGGGAGAGCTCCCACCCTTAAGTTGGAAAAGTTATTACATAACATGCTATCCACACACTTAAGACTACCAGTTCAAGATTTTGAGTGTAATGGAGCTTTTAAAAGAACTTAAGAAGATACACTCTCCCAACTGCACAACAGTATTGGATTTTAGATCCTTATACCCATCAATAAAAATTCAACCATGTTTTTGTGTGCTCAGAGACTTCCTTCTTTCTAACATAGAGGATACCACATTGCACCACAATATACTCGAGTTAGCACATCTGGCTTGTTACAATTCCATATTCCAATTCAAGAGCACTATAAATGTGCAGGGAAGAGGTGCACCAATGGGAAATCCATTGTCTGGAGATTTATGTGAAATGGTGATCAGAGTATTAGAAAGCAAAGTCCTTCCCTCCTTTCTCCCAAATATTATTCTATATGGAAGGTATATTGATGATATAATTATCCTTTAGAAAACTGAGCCGGATCTAGAACATTTTAAGGAAACAATGAACAACAACCCATATGGCCTTCTAGTGGAACTTGAACAGCATAGTAAGGATAAAATCCACTTCTTGGATATAGTCATAGATATTAATTAAAGAAATGTCTATAGAAAACCTACAGCGATATCGACATATATACCATATGAATCTTGTGACCTGTTTTCACGTAAGATAGCGGCGTTTAAAGCATTAGTAGAAAGAGCCTAAACACATTCTTCCATCACCCAAGCCCTCCAATGAGAAGTAAATTACGTTAGGAAGATTGCTAAAGAGCGTGGTTACGGTAACATTATANGTTTATTTTGGTGGTGACAGAACATTTTGCTTTTAATATATTATTATTACTTTGGAAGAAAACTGGCATAACTCAAAAAAGCGTGATTTTTCGATTATGTCGTAATCAAAGCAAAAATGTAGTAAATTTTTATGTGGAAGAGTGTCACAAAAGTAACTTGCGTATTTGGCCACTAGGGAGCAGTTATGTGGGAGGTAAATGATATTCAGTTAAACTTTGGTTAAATCTTTGCATGGGATTTTCTCAAAACTAGTAATTTTGAGTTGTGCCAGTTTTCTTCCAAAGTAGTGAAATGGTGACACTGCTTGTATTTGTTACTGTGATATGTGGAGGATATACTAAGAAAACTCAAAATTTATTTTTGTCTTCAAATTAATACTTTTACCTCTGTCTCTCTGGATTTTGTTATCCTTTCTTTTTTATAATTGAAATTTTTGAGTATATATAACAAGGGCAAGTTTTACTTGAAATGAAGACACAGCCTTTTTTCAAAGCCTTTTGTTTCTTTGAGTTTTTACTTTTCTGGCTGCTATAGATTATAGTAGGAAAAGTCAATCTGTCAAATTTTTGACTCGCTGATTTTTTCTTTATATTTTGACATTCCATGAGCCCAGAAAACATCCTTACAAAAATCTGTGTTGGCATGTATTTTGCATTATATCTCAGGATTGGATGAACCAAAAATTTTCAAACTTGCAGGGTATTTTTATATATGGGGTATTGAATTTGGTGGTTAAATGTTAAGAGATGGGGAGATGGTAGGTTTGTATCATATCTTGAGTGGGATCATACCTAATGAAAATTTTACTTGTCATGGAATTTAGTTTTTTTAACTAGTTACCCATCCTCAAAAAAACCTTTGGTCTATTTATAATAATCAATAATATGAGATTTTATTAAATAATTTTTTAACAGATAGCTCAAATTTTTTAAACTTAAATTTTACTAAAATTAATAAATTCTAAAAATTTTTCCATTTAAAAAACTTTTAAGAACCACAAGTGACGTTCACTCTTTAATTCCGACTTCGATAGAGTTTAAAAAACAGAGAAAACAAGAGAATTATTTTCACTATTTCTTACTTTATTATGTTATCCATATATATTTCGCTATTTTAGCCTCTTCAGTGGATATTACACTGTCAAGTTGCCAGTACTATTATAGTTCATCAAGCTATCCCAGCATGCATCGACATATGCTCCTGTATTTAAATTTATACAATTTGCATGTTCTTTAATACAGTAATGTTCTATGATGCGTCTTTTTACAAAATTTTTTTCTTTATACAAAATTTTAATATTACTACGATCAATAAGACAATTTTTAATACTGCAGTGTTGTTGCCACGGGGATTCAGTTCTGTTCAATCGAATTGCCGCCTCATGCTCCTTTAGCCTCACTTCCAGTTTTCTTCCTGTTTCTCCAACGTAGCTTTTCCGTTCTGTGCACGTACACATCAATTCATATACGACTTCTGCAACTTCTAAAGGATTCTTCGATTGTTTTTCATTTGCTTTATTAATCAGACAAATACTGTTATTTAATTTATTTTTTTGTTCACCTACTAAATTGACTGAGAACAATTCTTTAATATAAGTTTTATATTTTTCATAAAATTTGAAAATATATGGAATTTTAATATATAAGTTTTCTATTTTATTATTTTTAACATTATATCTATTATTTAAATACGAATTGTACCACTTACGTATAAGCTGTTGTGGATAGTCATTCAATAAATATTTTTTAAAAAGATTCTTANATAGTTTAAATAAGAACATTAAATTTACTTATGAAGAAGAAAAAAATTATGAAATTAATTATTTAGATGTAATAATCACAAGAAAAAATGAAACATTGCTGTTCCGAAAATACGAAAAAATATGTAATAATAATAAGGTGATTAATTACAAGTCATATTCTTCTATAGGAATAAAAAGAAATGTTTTTTTGATGGAATTAAAGAAAATATTTAATAGAACAACTTTAAAAAAATATATTGAAATTGAAACTAAGAATCTTTTTAAAAAATATTTATTGAATGACTATCCACAACAGCTTATACGTAAGTGGTACAATTCGTATTTAAATAATAGATATAATGTTAAAAATAATAAAATAGAAAACTTATATATTAAAATTCCATATATTTTCAAATTTTATGAAAAATATAAAACTTATATTAAAGAATTGTTCTCAGTCAATTTAGTAGGTGAACAAAAAAATAAATTAAATAACAGTATTTGTCTGATTAATAAAGCAAATGAAAAACAATCGAAGAATCCTTTAGAAGTTGCAGAAGTCGTATATGAATTGATGTGTACGTGCACAGAACGGAAAAGCTACGTTGGAGAAACAGGAAGAAAACTGGAAGTGAGGCTAAAGGAGCATGAGGCGGCAATTCGATTGAACAGAACTGAATCCCCGTGGCAACAACACTGCAGTATTAAAAATTGTCTTATTGATCGTAGTAATATTAAAATTTTGTATAAAGAAAAAAATTTTGTAAAAAGACGCATCATAGAACATTACTGTATTAAAGAACATGCAAATTGTATAAATTTAAATACAGGAGCATATGTCGATGCATGCTGGGATAGCTTGATGAACTATAATAGTACTGGCAACTTAACAGTGTAATATCCACTGAAGAGGCTAAAATAGCGAAATATATATGGATAACATAATAAAGTAAGAAATAGTGAAAATAATTCTCTGGTTTTCTCTGTTTTTTTAAACTCTATCGAAGTCGGAATTAAAGAGTGAACGTCACTTGTGGTTCTTAAAAGTTTTTTAAACGGAAAAATTTTTAGAATTTATTAATTTTAATATTTGTCTACACCGATCCCATTGTTTTTATTATTTATTTAATTAAATTTTACTATTTTTCAAAATAATATTTATCATAACTTAACAAAATTACTTCTTTTAAACTTTTATTATTTAAATTTATATCCTACTGTAATTGAAAATGATCACTTCTTACCTGGTCTGCCTAACCTCTTGTTTAAGTGCTGGAAATTCATGCATGAACTATTGTCAGCTTTTTTCTATAGCTGAACATGGAAGGGCTCTGATAATTATTTTAAATATGGTTTTAGTGTATTTGAGTAACTTTTCCCAAACACTTTTATATCATCTTTTAATATGTATTTCTTTTATGTCTTTTACAAAAACACTAAAAATTTGCTTCCTTTTTTCATTTATATAATAATCCAAAAATTGCAACTAACATAATAATTTTAATTGTTGAATTTGGCTTACATATAAACTGCAGCTTAATATAAATTTCTGTAAAATTCTAAAGATTTTTTTTGGAGATAGAAGCATTTGCTTTGAGCCAATAGAGATATGCATTATTTAATGACAGGGATGTGTTCCAAGAAATACATTAAGTAAACATCATACTTAGACCAACTTTGTATAGTATAGTTATATGTAACAATTGTAACACAATAAGTATTTATGTATCTAAATGTATCTAAATATAGAATAGGTACAGGAGATGAAAGTTTTTCATCTCTCTCTCAGGACTATATTACAAGAACTCTGTGGTCTGTTAAGTGGAATGGTGTTAAGCACTGCATATCTGTGTATGCTTTGAAGTTGTAGAGTTTGTGGATTTTGATATGCTTATTTTGAAACTTTACAACTCAATCTTACTATAAAGAACAGTAACAGGAATTTTATGGTGATGGAATATATAAGCCATTCCATCAGCATAGTGACAAGTGACTGAATATATTATTTTTAATGTAATCATCAAACTTAGTTTCAATTTATGTAGTTGGTTGTGTGTGTTAAAGTTATTGAATATTATTTATGGAACATTATTTTTAAATCTATCCTTTCTGCATGTGTACATGTATCTGTGTGATTCCAAACTCTGTACAAATTTTTATGCAGTAAAGGGAATTCCAAGACACATTTTTCATCTATGAATGTATAAGAATGTACAATCACAAATGTTACCTTCAAGTGCTAGAGGATATTGTTTAACAGTGTTATGATTGCCTAGAGGAAAATAGGAACAGAGAACGAACTTGTTGTTTGTTGCCGACAACAAACTCAAAAATTGGATACATTTCATGTAATGTAACCTGATGTATGAAGACTCCCATTGAATCAGAAGCAGTAACCTTGCAGCAGTAACAGCATATAGCAACTGTTCATGAAATGCCAGAAATCATTAAATATATATCATAATCAATGCTTTATTGCTGTCATTTATTATTTATTATTGCTGTTGTAGCCAATTGACACTTTGAGCAACTTCTTTAATAAAACTCACATTTCTCACAGTTGTTTCCATTCATTTATGTACCAGATTTACCAATACCAGGCAGTTGTCCCTTTAGCATCAAAGGTAATCTGTGGACATTTACAGATAGGAAACACAATGACAAACATTTTTCATTCATTAAAATCTATACAGCATATTTGAAACATTCTTTATATTAATAAAAAAATTGCATGTAATATAATTTAAAATGTTTTAATTATTTTGGTTTAATTTTTAGGACAGCCTTAGAAAACAGAGAATCTAAAGTTAATCTAGTTATGGAAGAAATAGAAAAAAATCTGACTTTGATTGGTGCCTCTGCCATTGAAGACAAATTGCAAGATGGCGTTCCTTACACAATTGCAAACTTGGCATTAGCCGGAATTAAACTATGGGTGTTGACTGGCGATAAACAAGGTAGTATCTTAAAATTTTGTTTAATGTTAATATAATGGACTGTTTTTTTAAAGAGAAATAAATTGCAGAGACTGCCATAAACATCGGATATTCATGTCAGTTGCTGACGGATGACATGGTTGATATCTTCATTGTTGATGGAAATGATCCTGAAGAAGTACAAAAGCAACTCCAGACTTACAGAGAGAACATTCGGAGTGTCATGTCTCATACTAAAGGCGCTCCTCAGTGCAGCGTGGTTACATTTTTGGATGATTTATATCCACTCTCTAACAGCAGGGAGGATTTTGGAGGATTTGCACTTGTTATTAATGGACACAGTTTGGTAAGTTTAAACTTCAGAGATTTTTAAATTCAAAATCATTAACAAATATGCAAGAAAATTGTCAAGATATTTGTTATATCCTTTAGAGCAAAACTAAGATTTGAATTTGTATTCTCATTTAAAGCTGAATATAAAAATCTTTGATTTATTTAGGACATTCAGTTGTTACAGTGCAATTATACTAATAGCAATAAATTTTTCATATTTAGAAGTTTTATGAATAAATCTTTTTTTTGTTTTAGTCTTTTGCACTTGATGAGTCAATGGAACTTCTATTTCTTGAAGTTGCCTGCCACTGCAAGACTGTCATTTGCTGTAGAGTCACTCCTCTGCAGAAAGCATTGGTAGTAGATTTAATCAAAGTTCATAAGAAAGCCGTTACATTAGCTATTGGTGATGGCGCAAATGATGTCAGCATGATCAAAAGTAGGTTTTATTATAAAACTGAAAAATCCGAATTTTTTAAGTGTAATGTTTGTGTGAATGCTTAACATTTATAGAGAATATTATCTTTACAGCCGCCCACATAGGAGTAGGTATCAGTGGACAAGAAGGTATGCAGGCCGTCCTAGCCAGTGATTACTCGGTGGCACAATTTCGTTTTTTGGAACGTCTTCTCCTAGTCCACGGACGTTGGTCTTATTTTCGAATGTGCAAGTTTCTACGATATTTCTTTTATAAAAATTTTGCATTTACACTCTGCCATTTCTGGTTTGCTTTCTTCTGTGGATTTTCAGCACAGGTATGTAAAAGTTTGATCAAATTTCTTAGAATTTGTTTTGACTCATGATTGATTTTATATTTCTTTTCAGACTCTCTTTGATCCAGCTTTTATATCTGTTTATAATGTTATTTATACATCATTACCAGTTTTAGCACTTGGAATACTTGACCAGGTAATTTTTTGTGATTAGAAAACATAATTTGAGTAAAATTTAACTTTCGAATTTATAATTATTTTCTGTTTGAATTCAGATGTTAGATAATGAGATTTTTTGTTAAATTAATTACAAAAGCCATAAATAAATCTACGCATCCTTATTTACAGGATGTAGATGACAAAAATTCAATTCGATATCCAAAACTTTATACTCCTGGGCATTTAAATTTACTTTTCAACAAAGTTGAATTCTTAAAAAGTGTTACTCATGGAATCCTTACGTCTTTCATCTTGTTTTTTATCCCGTACGGAGCATTCAACACCGGAATAAGTTCAGAAGGTCGAAATTTAGATGATCTCCAGCTATTCGGCACCACTGTTTCCGTCATTTTAGTGTTAGCTGTGACTTCCCAGGTATATTTTCCTTGCAAATATATTTTAATTCTTGAGAATATAAAATTATAAATTAATGCAATTCTATTTTTAAACAGGTTGCTTTAGATACTGCATACTGGACTGTTACAAACCATATAGTGATTTGGGGAAGCATTGCCTTTTATTTTATATTAACTTCTCTTATCACTAGTAACTTGTTTCTTTACAATTATGTGGGAATGTTTCTTATTGCCATTGCCACTCCACAATTTTGGTTTACGACTTTTTTAACTCTAACCATTATTTTGGTGCCTATAGTGGCCATAAGATTTTATCACACGGACGTCCATCCAACATTATCTGACAGGGTCAGGTTAAAACAGCGGAAGTCGTGCCTGAGGTCTCGACCCTCGGACACGCAACTGCACAGATCTTCCAGCATCAGAAGGAGCAGTCGGCGTTCCATACGTTCTGGATACGCTTTTGCCCACCAGGAAGGATTTGGCCGCCTCATAACTAGCGGCAAGATAATGCGAAAGAACAAGTCCAGTAGTTTCGGAAACAACTTACATCCACACTCCAGGAGCCACAATCTGTGGGTCACCAGAAACCATTCAGGAAACTCCAGGGAGAGAGCCACTCCTTCCACAGTTGAAGTGTAAAGTTTTTTCTGTGTGTGTGCGTGTGTGCATTTCTGTGATTCGGCATTTGCACCTGTTACAGTGCATAAATATTTTAAGTTTTTGTTCCAAATTTTCAAAGAACCTTATAAGTTTCAATTAAATGTTTCGAGAAGAAGCATATCGATATTTAATGTTCATATTTGCAAAAAAAAAAGTTTTTTCTACCATCTTTATCATGGATTATGGCCTTGTACATATTAAAAATTGAAACAAAAGAAAATAAAATGTCTGTACTAAAAGTGTTGAACATCTTCATCTAGTGCATTACGGAACAGACATTTACCTATATCATTGTTAATAAGTCCATTTTATGAAGTGTAAACTAATTGTGGCACAAATTTTTATTTTATTAAAACTGTTGGTAAATACAGAAATCTTCCTACACTTGCATATGTATAATATTCTTTGTAAACATTGATTTTTAAAAAAAAATTTTGTTGTAGCCTAGATTTATAAAAAAACAAAAAAAAATTGTATTCGAGTGATATACTTTATTATATATATATAATGCATTGCATTAATGGAAAAAATTATTTTAATTGCAATGTTGTTTAAAATGCCTGTTCTTATAGTTAATGGGTGAAAAAAGTTTATATGGTTAATAAAATTTATGTATTTTATAAAGGATCTTTTGATTTTTATAGTATAGTTTTGCATTAAATAATTGCTTGATTTACCATGAAGTAAATTGCAAATAACAAACTGAAAATTCGACTCAGATATTTTGAAATCTTGCACTTATTTTTCCAACAAATTAAGGAATTTTTCATCTTTAACTACATGGTATGCAGCAACTTTGTCCCCACTTCAAAACCTGGCTAAGGAAGTTTAGTTTGTCCTAATTTGTAGCTATGATATGGCATATTCACTCCTCATTATGCCACTGTTGGTGTTTAACTGATGATGATGATACATTTAAATACAAAATTGTTTTTTACATATATTGTAGATAATGAAATTCAACCAGTTTGTAAACATGAAACAGATCTGTTTGTATAAATTATTAAAACAAGTAGACCATTGCAGAACATCCTGTATAAACATGATACTAATATATGGTTGACTGAAAATTTAATTTGTTTTCAGGTAAGAAATGGTAAAGATCACATAATATAGCAATGATGCTTAACAATTGCAAATTGGCATGTTATGCAATAACTATGATCAGATGGCAATTTTGTATTATTGTAAAAAATCCACTTGTGTAAGGTCACATTTTGTGTAGTTTAGTAAGGTTTATAAGGACAATTAACACAAGAATTTGCACAGTTCATCATCCATATTGCAGAGCAAAAGAACAAAGTTATACATACTGTTGTGGGTTTGATCTTACACTCAGCTATTTGAGTGGCATGGTTACCATTTTAAGCATTTATTGTGACCACCACAAAAGTAAAGCATTCGATGATCGGTAAAAACATTCAGCATGTCGTCTTGCAATAAAGGTGCATCTCAGTGCAGCATTGTGTGTAAAGTGTGTAAATCATCATAAAAAAACAAATCATCCTTACTAGTTTTTGTTCTTAATTTGCAACCATTATACAGAAATCCCAATGCCCATAAAGTTTGGGCCTACATTCTCATCATTTCAGGTAAGGGATCCATACCTGAAGTTAAAACAACTATGCTGTAGAATATTCTGTAAACGAGAGATAGGAGAAACAAATGTTATATTATTAATAAATGAAGAATCAAAAAGGCACAGAAGTGCAAATATTAAAGTTATATATAAATATAACAAATATGTTGATGTAACTATAGCCTTAAATGCATAAAACAATTTCAAAATGTGTGTGAATTTTTTATTGAAAGCTTGTCATTTAACTTAATAAATCATATGAGAAGAATTTCTCATTTGGTATCAAACCTAGAATTTCAATTTTAGGTTGATGTTTTTTAACTCTCAATATAATGAATGGATGCCAAGATGATATTAAGAAAGGCATCAGGCTTTAACAAGGGGACCATCAACCCTTGTCCTCTTCAAATTGATTTTATTTTTCTATTATGCAAGGGTTCACAAGATGATGATTAAACAAAGTTAAGGATGATTTACATTGGATGCAAAGGGCATGAAAGCAAATTTCATTCACACTGCAAGTGGTGATAAGTATGGTCACACTTTGTAGTTTCTCACTTTTACTAATAGATGGTGTGTTAAAAATGTAACTGCAGTATAAATCAAATTTAATTTTTTTTTTTTTTTTGTTTACTGTGTTGTGTAGGCTTATCGAAATTAAATTATATACCAGTATTATTTTAGACCGTGAATTTTTTCTTTTCCCCTGCTGTGAGTCGAGAACTCTAGTTGAGATGAAAATGTTTTTATTGACTTGCTGTCACGTACTTCCATTAGCTGACACAAAAATTTTTAACTCCATGAAGTTACTGTTTGTTTCGTCGTTCACCCTCTTTAAAGCGTGATTTACACAATGCAAAGTTTTTATAGTAGAGGAGGAGGTGTTTCCCAATTACATTATAGTGAATTGTAAACAAGGTATCATAACTATACCCACATTTTTTGTGCAAAAAGTACTGGTAACTATTAAACTAAATGTTCTTAATTGGATTTTTTGCTAGTGTAACTATAAGTATGGTTTTTGAAGGCTTCTGTACAAAAAGTCAAAGTAGGCTTAGGGAAAACTGGGTGGTAATATGGAACCTTACTGTATATTTTCAAAAAATGCTTTAATGTATCCAAAAACAAATAGGAAATTACAAAGAATGTTAAATAATTTTGTAATTATTTACTCCAATGTATTTTATCGAAAAAATCTTTTATAATAGAAAAATATGATCTCGATCAACAATGTATATCTCAGCAACTCTTTTTCGATATTCTCAGGAAGAATTGGCTTTCTACCTAGTGTCTTTCACAAATTGCTCCGGACAAATGTCTGCTTGCAAAGAGAGGGTTCGGAGGAGTTGAGTTCCATATTAAAAGTACCAATGGGGTCCATATCATCATCAGCGCCACGAATTAACTTGTCTGTCAAGACAAAACTTGAAAAAACGTGATCGTCACATTAATATGTACTGTACCCCTAAGTCTCTGGAACAGAATACATGCACCAGTGAGCCTACAACTACACGACTTATATTTTAGAAATAATTAAATTCACTTACCATTCAAAACTTTCGAATTTCGAAATACACAAATTTGCTATTCACTACGGACAACCGTATAACTGAAGTGAAACGGGCTTTCCCCTTGCTATGGATGTCTGCCTAGTGCAGTTCAGCCACAATCTGCTACAGTTCATCTTTATTATCAGTTTGAAATGGAGGGGTTCCATAATACCACCTTTCCCTCTACTCTTATACACAGTGAAATAATTCTTGCCAGTTTTGGTTATACAGCGAGTTTGTAAAAATGACAAACATGCAAGCATAGTCAAACCATAGGATGGCTGGTTGGCATGATGAATGTCACAGCTTCAAGCCTCTAAATTAAAAAAAAAATTTGGAAAGAATCTTTTCCTGCAATGTGTAATCATGTGAATTGTTTTTAGCCTAATATACATTTAACTATAAATTATTTAGTTATTAAATTTATTTGCAAACCAATATATAAAGAATATGTACTAATTTAGTATTCAACGGAAAAATAAAAATTGTTTTGACTTCGTGACCACCTGGCTCAACAAAGTTGCCACATTCAATTTGAAGAAAATGTGAGTTCAACCCAACCCCACGTGACATATCCCAAAGTTTGGGATTGTCTTCTGATCTAACTTATGACAATTACTTAGCACACTTTGTAAACTGTAAGCAAATTGTAGCAGCTGCATGCCAGGATCATCAAGTCATAGAACAATTCACACCTTATATCTTGACACATCTTTAGACTTTCAACTGCTTGTAGAAACCATCATCATAAGGAAAATGCAAAACTGAATCATGAGAAATGGAAGGTGTAATAAAGTGCAGAGATAAGTATTTTGAATTTAGAAAATGTTGAACTGATGAACAAGAAATGGAAGGAGCTTGCAAATGCTCTAATTTATTGTAAATATATGTTGCAAAGCAAGAATATGATTAGTAATTTGTCTCCACAAAATATTGTCTGTTTTTGCTACTATGGGGGAGGAAAGTTTTAAAGAAATTATACACTTGCTGGAGGATACAAAAATTCACAATTGCATCAATATAGAAAATTCAATGCAAAACCTTTTCCTATAACTTGCAGAGAGGCTTGAAGCCATGATGTCCAGCGTGCCAACAAGCCATCTTATTCATTCAACTAAGCTTGTGTCCAATTTGTTTTTACGGACTTGGTATCTAATCAAAATTGAAAACTTTAAAAAAAAATCACACTTATCCAACTAATACCTGGTGAAGTAACTCTTGTCCATGTGTTAAGAGTTTACAAAATATCAATACTTAATGTGTTATAATAATTGACCCTTGCCTTCCTTAAATTGGTCTCGTTGTAAGATGCATTGTTTACAATACTTCAGCATTCCAATTCCTTTTGTTGAGTGTGAATAAGCACAAAGAAAAACAATTAGTTAACTCAATAAACATTTAGAAAAAAAAGATATTTTATATAATTCATGTAATAATCAAGACAAGTCAAAACCAAATTATTTTGTTCTCTAATGAATAATGCCATGACTAAATTTTCTGGTGCAAAAGAAAAAATTTTCTATAAATGACTTTGACTAAAAAATTTATAAAATGTAACTAAAAGTCAAATCAGAAATTTGGCTTTGACTAAAAATATATATAATGCAACTTTGAATGCAATTGCCTCAAAAGAAAGAAAAAAAAACTTAGCTTTTATATGAGTCTACTGATGTATCTAAATATTTTACATTTGAAAATTAATATTTACTGGGCCTATTTATTTATATATCATAAGGCCTTGTTTTATGTGGAATTGATACAGGTATACCTGGACTTACGTCGTTTGTCAAAAAAGTATATGGAAAAATAAAATTCAAGTTTACGTCATTTTATTCGACTTTACGTCTGTCCGCCACAAATATTGAAGTCTTAATATCACTAGAAAATTGTTTAAAGCACATAAAATCATATTAAAATGTATACATTTACAAGTATGCACTGTATTTACAGTACATGCATTCGTAAATTTAGATTACTTTTTTTGTTCTATATTAAAAACTAAAATTTATTTGTTTGTAAGCTTAAAATAGATCCTTACTAACCATATATTATAAAAAATGCATTAATAAATAGAATACAGAACCGGGAATGGTAATTTACGGTTTAGCCTAGTGACAAGTAGATTTGGAGACAAGTAAATTCGACTTGCATCGTTTTTCGACTTAAGTCGTTTTCCTGGAACCAATTACCGACGTAAGGCGAGGTATACCTGTACATGTAAATTCATGTTTTTGCAGAAGGTTAAATTAATCCTGAGATGCAAAGGAATAATTCTTACTAAAGTACTACTGTACTAATGTACTGTACATTCTATTTTTATTACAAAATTTAGTTTAACATTTACTTGATATTAATGTTTTTTTCTATTATATAAACACTTTCATAAATATCTAAGCAATTACCATCATCTGGGTCTACTTGGAGTAGACTACAAATTTAAGCAGTATCTTCTGATACACAAGACACACACACTTAACTGGAATAATGATATTCTCAATAATCTCTCTCTTAAACCCACTTGTCAATGATGGGTTTATCTTACTCTTGCTAAACTGAGATTTGTAAAAGAAATCTAAAAAAAAAACTATTGTATAACAATCTGTATCCTGGTTTTATAATTACACACACAGTTTTGTCCTATGTAAAGATTATTTTCTACTTAAAAAATATGTATTCTAGTTTAAAGTGTTTTGGTAAAACTTATAACCAGTAGCATATGGGGCAAATTTTAACAACAAATGAAAACAAAAACATATTTTACAACAATTAGTTCAATTTGTACAGTGGATGAAATTTACATCAAACTATTTAGAAATTCTGTTTAGTTCACTAGAATTTGTTGACAACAGATGAAAATGTGGATTTTATGTTACATGCTGTGAATCTTCCAACATTATTCTACAAGCCTATATGTTATAGAAGAGCAACTTAATATGAATATTCTTTTGTATTAAACACAAATATGCATGCATCTTAAGGATTTATCATTTACTTTCCCACAGAATAATACACAATTATTGTTGTTCGATCATGTTATCTCTAAAATGTTTCGATGTAACTGCAAAATGAATTGGCTAAGTTAGAATACTATATTTCAACATAGAATAACCCATCTTAGTTACATGTGCATAAGCTGCATATAAGAACTTTTACACAGTTCATTCCACAGTATGAACTCAGTGCCTGTAGAGCAACCATTACTCCTGTAGGAACAAGTTGTAACTGCAATTAAAAATTAAAAAGGGCTGCAAATTATGCCACTAATAATGCCATTATAACATTACAGATTGGCATGGTAACTTTTACTATGGTGCCAATCAAAACACTATGATGATTTTGTCAGCAATCTGTCCAAAGTTAAATCTCAAGTTCACCCATTCATTACAATGGATTTTTTAAAACTATAATGACTTAAATTTAAATTTCAGAACTTCTGACATAATATGTAAGATCCAATAATTAAAATTACAATACTTGATACCAATAGTTTATTAAATTAGCATAAATAAGGTAATAGTTATGAAAACTAAGAATTTTACAAGTATATAATTTTATGCAGTATATATCATCTAGTGGCAGCATTACCATATTAGTAGTAGTAGTAGATTTGTAAGTCAATGCTTTTCATCAGATACAAAGGACAGAGCTGCCAGTCTAATTTTGATTGAGACCATTAGTATATAAATAAAAAATTTTTGTAAGAAATGATGCTGCAGCTTAAATTCTGGATTCAAACCATGTACAACTAAATGGGTTCCCCACAAGTATTAAGAAATTAAAACAACAGAATATTAAAAATGTAAATGTTTACATTCCCTTGTGCAGTTCTATAAAAATTTCAAATCATGTTTTGAGATAATGCAAATGTTAAAATGATTTTATACAATAGTAAAACAAAATATTTTTAAAAAGTCTACATTTAACTTGCTTTCTTTTATAGATAACTGGATTTTTGATAATTTAGTTGAGAGTTGCTTCAATTTCCTGGCAACATTTGAAACTGTGCGCACAATATTTTTCATTATTATAAAGTGGCAAAAAGCTTAATTTTGAGGTAGGGATGAATTTAATAGAGCCAGAAAAGTAAAAATGCTTTCATTTGCATCACTAGCTTATCATCCATGTCATTCACTTGGTCCAGTGATAGGAATCATTCATTTTACAATGGACATACGTTTGGACTTCGTCATGTGGTGAACATGAATTTGTCGTAGTATTCTTGTCAAGTTATAAAAAAAAAAAACAATTATAATTAATCATATTCATATGATGAATCCTTAGTAAACATTAGTGTAAGAATATGCCAAATAAATAAGTGCAATAATTTTTTGAAATGTACAGTACAATTGCATACTATTAAATTTAAAATTTAAATATTGTTCTGATCTAAAACTCATTTATCCAAAATATTTATCCTTAAAAAAAAATGGTCATTAATAGAATTGGTATAAAGATCTTTTAATGTCCTTGCAATTGGTATCACCGACAAAAGTTTGAGAAAATCCTTTGATTTCAAACTTGAGATGAGCAATACTAAAGAGCAGTACTGCTTAATTCCATTCCAAATACTTTAAATGTTGTTCTTGGTTTGAGGCATTGGATGAAATAAGGTGATTAGATGAAAACATTTTTCAGAAATTGACTAATTTGCATATTCTTTATTTATGGAGGAATAAATATCTCAAAAGGGAACAATACATTATGTAGAATAAGTGTATTTTATATACTGTTAAAAGCAGGGCTGTGGAGTTGTATAAAAATCTACTGACTCTGATTCTTCCTTACCATCCGACTCCAACCAAGGGAGGACTTGTTACCAAAAGAGACCCAGAAATTCTGATGTCATCACGTGACCTCAGAATAAAATATTCAATAAATAGAGTTCTAATAAAGATAGAACGTAGAAACTTTTTATTCCAACGCTAAAAGATTCCTGTAAGTAATATATAAATATGTATTCGATAATTTTTACTTTTCCGGCTGTTATAGATAACAGAGGGAAAGTGTAGTGCTCGGTCAAAAAATACCCTTTCCAAATTTTTACTTTTTGGACTCAGGACACCTTGAAATTGAGATATGCAAAAGATTTGAGTTTTTTATTCATGTGGATGTTAGTCTTTGCGAGGGGACATAATTTTGTTTACCCTGTTTGAAGCCTAATAATTTCTGTGGTCAGAATCGGAGTCAGATGAGGACACAGGAGTTAGTTATTAAGCGTCAAAGTGGTCGAACTAAATCATGTCCCCATATACATTCTAACATCTTAGGCCAGAACACCTTAATGGGTTTTACTGTACTATCATAAAATGACAAAAAAGCTTACTTTGAGGGTAGAGACGAGGTTTATTTTAAGTTTTGAATGCTAATAACAAGTAAAATATTCATTAAGAGATATGACACATGACCGCTTTTGTGTCTTCACCCTGTTGACCTTTAATTAAGAACCAAAATTTAATAGTATTAATGCCCCTTATACACAAGCCACAGTGCAACATTTCATTTCTTAAACTTTACCCATTCTGAAATATTGTTTAATATCTCAGAACAGAAAATAAAAAAAGTTAAACAAATTAGACGCCAACACACACGGGAATTTTTCCCCTTTTATTGACTTTTTTGAGGAGTTCGGGAGGTCTCCAAACATGTAATTTGAAAAAAACCTGGAGGGTCAAATTTGATACAATTCCAATACTTTTCTGTTTTATATACATAACAAGTTGGGAAGTAAAAAGGAGTCTGAGGATTTTTTGATGACTCCGACTAAAACACCAAAACTCCACAGCCCTGGTTAAAAGAAAGTTATATATATCTAACTATTTTAATTTGGGCTCCCTTTTTCCATAAACTACAAAACTAAAACAAAAAAGTTTAGTCTATAAAAAGCAAAATTGCCTAATTCTTGTATATACTTTTGCTCCATTTAATTATGAACAAGACAATCTGTTTAAATTCTACTGGCTTAATTCCTGCTTAAGACAAGGCTTCATGTTCACTTTTTCATTATCCTTCCAAAACTTTGATTATGAGGCATTTTCCTTCAAATTGTGCATGTTTGTGTATGGTGTGTTTATTCAAACAAACCAAACAAAGTGAAATGCATTTAATACAGAGGCTGCCATGTTGAAAATTAGGGTCTTAACAAAAAAAACTGCACTGATTCATTGTTTTATGGGAGTCCCTTATCCTTGTTCCATCAAAACCCTCAAATTGGAATTGAGCTGCAATTTGAAAAAATTGTAGACTTATAAATTCCCACTCTTGTCTTTCTTTAATCAAGAACAGAGCAGATTAAAAATGAGACCAGATATGAAAACATTTGGTGGCAGGAGGCCCCAATTAACTGCATATGAAGTTCTGGTGCACTGGGAAGTCATGTTATTTCAATTCAAAAATTTTCTCCTGAAAGTGTTAGATGACTGGCACAACACTATTATTAAAGGAAAGTATGATGTAAAGGGGCAAGCCACTACTAATTTGAGGTGGAGGGCATATATTTAAAATAAATTAAAAATTGCAGCCCAGCATTGTGATGTCACAATAAATATTTGATGATGTGTGTGTGAATTAAAAATTGTCCATAAAAAATTACTTGGATGCCTTGTCCAAAAGTATGACATTGAATTGAAGACTTACAAATGAAAATCATAACACTACTAAATTTAAGGAAATACTAATTTGTCTTTTATTTCTGCCAAATATTCAATACATACAATATCTTTTGCAATATATTCCATAACTTGAAAAATTTACACAATCTTAAATATTATTTCTTTAGTGTAACAAGTGTAGCAATAAGGAATATCAAGGAATCAAAATCTTTACAACTATTTAAAAATAATTTGAAAGCACCAAATTCATACAATTAATAATTACAACCTCTCAAAAGACAAAATTGATTTTCTTTGAAGCCATGATTTTCAAGAAAGTACAAAGTTTTGAGCAATTCTTATTTAAAATAATTCTGAACTCATATATATATTTCATTTATATGTACGCATATACAGTATTTTATTTCCTTTCAAAATCATAACGAGAATATTCATTATATGGGCGAGAGGTGGAATTTCACCTAGAACCGTCCAGACCCCAGTTGTGGTGACCTCGTGACGCCCGAAGTCAAAAAGTTACATTGCCCGTGCTTTACATCCTGTACATAACTATAAAATTACAGAATGCGAATTGGATGGACATATTCAGGCAATGGCTTTGGCCTCCGGTATGAAGCCCTCCCAATATTTTATAAGCTAAAATAGTAATTGAAAGAAAAATTAGTATTTTAAAAATTAGTATATACAATTTTAAAATTTGGTTACTTTTGCAAGTGTGCTTTACCTGTTGCTGAGTTTCTAGTAATTGTTCCATGTACTTGATAATTGTTGCTTTGAAATCTTGTACTCTGGTTTGTTCAAAACGTTCCACTTCCTTGCGAATCATCTTTGAAATATTTTCAAACTCTTCCTGGCCACGTTCCACTTTTGCTTCCCACTACAAAACATTTCACTCAATAAAACTGCTTAAATAATGACAATCATGCTATCAATTTACCTCAATCACTTCCTCTCTTGCTTGAGGTATCTTATCGGTTTTTCCTGCAAGTTCTAACTTTGCCTTCTGTTCTCTCTTCTTTGTAAGAATTTGTAGAGCATGTTGCCAAGTTTGATAAACTTTCACCCGCTGATGGAAAACATCCTGCAAGATTGAAATGGTATTAGAAACGTAAGTGTATTAATGAATTTACATAATACCTTACCTTTACAGCAGCTATAAGACTGATGTAATCTTTTAGCAGTTCAGAAAGTAAATAGAAGTCATGATTAGCCTGCTGACACTGCAGTTGTTCAATTTTCTCTTCTACTTCAGCCAACTGTGATAGTGCTCTAGAGAGAGCCGTGTGCTCTTCACAATTTCCCATCATTGCAGCACTTTTTGCAAAAGATGCCGTCGAGGAGGAAAGTTCTAGAAAATTTGAATACATTAATGTATTAAACATATTTAAAAAGAATTGTTAAAGCAAAAGCAAATAATTCTTACCTTTGCGATGATGTACCAAAGCTTCGACACTAGAATGTAGTTTCCTCAATTGCTGATCAAGGTTTTCTATTTGATGCTGTTTCTCTTCAAACCACTACAAGTGGAATGTGTTACAATAAGAATTTAAAAAAAAATTTATAGTAATCATGCATCCTAATAGCTATTCTCCTACCTGGATTGCATAATGTGGATTTGTTAATAAAACCTGTCCTCAAAAGAGAAGCATGAAAAGAAAGGAAAGACAGATAAGCAAAGATTTAGATTAGAAAGAAGAACCTAGAATAAGTTTTATTTAGTATTTCTGCTAACAGTTATTGTAGTTTTACACAATGCATTTACTCTATATACAATATACTCAGAAAAATAAAGTTCAACATTCAATCTAACTAGTACTTCACTCTTTACACTTTGATCCACAATAGAGAAAGCTGAAAATACATTGACAAATTAAAATTTCAAAAACATTAATAATGACACTGCTTACATTAACTACAACTGATTTTATTTTTAACATTATCTTTTTCAGCCTAAACTTCTTAAATGTTTTTATTTTTGAGATTACTGCACATTATAAAGAAGCAGTAAATAAGATACTTTGTGCTATTTAATGTAACAATAATTTTATAGAAAACATTGATTCCTTACTAAAAATGAGATTAAAAAATTCATATTATTTCAAAGTTTTGGTTTTTAAACTTTTATATAGAAAAGTTATTGCTTAAGAGCAAAAACCAGGCTATCTTTTTTTGAATCAGTGCAGTTATAAAAACCTTGTCTGAAATCTTTGCATATAATACTAAATCAAAGAACCATTAGTTAATTTTCAAATTCATTTTTATGACGACTATTAATGATGTTACATCTATTATATGGAAAAATTACATAGCAACTAGTAAAAGCTTTCAAAATTTAACAGTAACCCACATTATTTAACACAAATCATCATCATCAAACTGATTGTTACTTAAGATAGTGTAATAAACACTAATTTCACAAGTGAAGAGTTGTGTCACTCGTTTATGTATCATTAATTAAAAGCATGCAGAAAAATTTAGAATTCATAATTACATTAAGAAAGCCTTAACAAAAAAATACTTTTTGAATCTAATATGACTACTACTCTGTATTTGAAGTTAACATATTTTTAAATTTCTCTACAGCATTTACAAATAAGCATCTTTCTAATTTTAACTAAATTACATTGGCATTTGATACAAAAATAATCTTATAATGCAGATCATTTAGCATCCCTATTACCATCTTATAGTTTGCAAATTAATCAAAAATCAATCACTAGTGTGTTTTTCTCAGTATCATCAGTATCCAACATTTTTAGGTATATTTACATTCCTTATATTTAATGAATTAATGATATAGGAGTAAATATACAAATACTAAAGAAAATAAGCTTGTATGTTGCAAAATAAGGTAAAGATTTCTTAATTTCATGGAAAAATATTTTACAATTGCTTTTCTTCATAGTCTTTCAATCCCTAATAGACTCATTTCCCTGTATGGTGTACTGCCACCCTCATTGCAACTTATGCTATTATATACAATTTATGCAATTTGGTTATTTAATAAACTAATTTGTATACAGATTCTGCTGAGACAGTCCTGCCAGACTGAAATTTTCCAATATCTTAAGATGCATAAAATCTTTGATAGGAAAAAAAACCCAAAAGAATTTAACAGTTGTTTCCAAGTAAGGTAATTTCTTACTACTCAGCATTATCAGTTTTATTTTTAATTTACATTTGATTAGTTTCATAAAAGCTTACTTAACAGTTGTATTTAGAATAAATGTCAATTCTCTTGGAAACAGATAAATTAGCCAAATATATAAACAAAATCCAATTCTTACAAAAAACAAAAAAATATTTATCTGTATACTTTACTGTAAGTTATGTTTTATGCACACAACTAACATGAAAAATCTAAAACCAATTTCAGTTTCTTAATATTAATACATGATAAAATGTAACTTAAAAAAATGGCTAATCTTCCTTTGAAATAAAAATTCATGTTAATGTTTTATTCAAAGTTTGTATCTGGACATATAAAGAACATAAGACAAAATTGCCTATCTCAATAACTTGAAACTAACAGGATTAACCTCATTATAACATTTAATTACAATAGTTTGTATGAAATTTTTACAGAGAAAAATTAACATTTCTTAATGTTTATTCTAGAATTGTTAAATATAGAAAATATGCTGTTAAATATGTCATAATTATGATAAACATTTCATTTAAAAAAGTGGATATAAAAAAATTTACTTTACATATTTATACTTGTAATTAAAAATGGTTTGATTGTAGCAATTGTATATAGGACATATTAATGTAAAGTGAAATCAAATTATATAATTACTGTAAATGTCCTCTTATTAAAATCCTTACATTGAGATAAAGACAACAGTTCTTTAACAATACAAGTCCAATAGCCAAAACATAGCTGAAAAGCACTTATAGATACATTATAACTTAACAGATTAACATTAATAATGGTAAATTTTGAATTTTATTAATTTATGAAATTCTGAGAGAAACAATTGAACTTCAATGCAACTTGCAACATTTCTATACCACTGTATAGAAAATGCCATTAATGTTATTGAGACTGATATCAAAACCATGCAAGTTAATTGACTATTCTGACTAGATACATCTTATATCCATAGCTCTTCAATACCTCAGCTGGTTAAGTTTCTAAAATTTCCAATACTACACTTAAAACATTAAACACCTTCCATCGCTGAGAAATGTTTATTTAATAAAACATTTTCAGTCTCACGGAATAGGCCATCCTCAGGTGTGAGTGACTTTGAACGTATATTATATTATTATATTGTTATATTATTTATATAATGTTATTTAAATGTTTATATAAATATATAATTATATTTAACATTATGTTATATCGTCGTTGCTTCAGCGTATTTAGTACATTTTATTTTGTTATGTACTTGTTAATTTATCTGTTATTTTTGTTTTAAGTTTGAATGTATAATTGTACATAGAAGTCCAGGATTATTTTAACTTATTTCAAAAAATTGAAAAACATGACTTCAGAAACAAAGTTTGTCATTCAGATGTTGTAGTCTACAAGAAAGGGTCGACGTAGGGAATTTTTAATTGTGTGTGAAAAATTTATTTGATTGTATTTTTATGTTATTTTTTTAGATGATTTTTTCAATTCATCAGCTGTTTTTTGTAGTTCCTGGACTGGAATGAAAAGGATAAATATAGACAGANGTTGTAGTCTACAAGAAAGGGTCGACGTAGGGAATTTTTAATTGTGTGTGAAAAATTTATTTGATTGTATTTTTATGTTATTTTTTTAGATGATTTTTTCAATTCATCAGCTGTTTTTTGTAGTTCCTGGACTGGAATGAAAAGGATAAATATAGACAGAAAGACTGAAACTTTGTTTCTATAGTCATGTTTTTCAATTTTTTGAATGTATGTTTGAACGTTCAATCGTTAGTTTTAAAATACGTTTGAACTCATTTACACTTGAGGCTTAATAACACTAACATTTTAACTAAACATTTCTCAGCGATGGAAGGTGTTTAATGTTTCATTAAGTGTTTTAAAAAGTGCTGAGTTTGATGAAGTAGTATTGGAATAATAACTATCTAAGTTAAGATGAATAATTAGAAAATTTTAATACAAGCTTATTAAAAATAGTTTAATCATCTATTTTTAAAACAAAGTTCTATAATTATTTTTGGGATATAATTACACTAATCTGACTTCTAGAGATTTGAAGATATTCTACAATTGTTTTGCTAATGATAAATTATTTAAAATTTCTCTGTATACATTAATCAAATTTTTTTTAATGTGCTGTGATCTAACTCATTAAAAAGTTAACTTCAATATAAATGTGCTATTATGAATTAAGATTTTATAATATATTGATTTATTATAAAAATTGCTATTATGACTAGTGTTATTAGTTCAAGAAATTGTTTGCTAATGGTTAAAATGTTTATCTTTTTGAAGAGATTTTGATATTTAAAGTATATCCTCTATTTTCCGATTAAAATTTTAGCAATACAGCATTCTTGAATGCTGTTGCTTGAAATTTGAAGAAAATTATCAGAATTTAAAGCAACAGTGATGATAAATGTTACTTAATGTTAGAATGTCTAACTGACATCAAGTATTTGGAACAGTATTTATGACTAAGCTATAGTTTTATTTATGATTAGAAAACCTAAAATCCATTCCTGTTCTATAAGAAATTTACCTTATAAAATAATTTTTGTAAGATGTTTCATCATTTCTGAACTAAACCTGAACAAACTTATATCACAAGACCAACATGGAAGATGTAAATTGCATGATTAATGTGCAAGTTTCTAAATTTCAGGAAGTATATAAAAATAAAATGTCTTTTATATTAAAATATATTTTTGTAAACCATTTTTTCACATTTAGTTTGTCAAAGAAAAGATACTTTTACATTTTATGTATAAAGGGCATTTTAGATACATATGTATATGTATTATAACATATACATATACATATGTTATAATTTGTATCTAAAATGAAATGAAAAACAATCTAGCTAAAATACAACAAATTGTAATCTTTTGTTGACTTAAAATTGTATGTAGATATGTTTTATTGTTGAACAGGATGCCAAACAGAACCACAATGACAGCTAATGGATAATTAAAAAAAAAAAAATCAATCAAAATTTGAAAAAACTTGAAGTATTGTAAAAGTTTGCAAAAATCAAAAATTTTGGTACTGAAGTTGAAAATTATTTTTTGATATAACCACCAACCAAAACCCAATGCATAGCAAAGAGACACCCACAACTGGCGTAAATAATTTGGCTATAATTTGGAAATATTAATTATAGCCAGATTATTTATGGCACCAAAGTATGATTTTGTATACTAGAACTTGTCATTATTTTAGGTGTCTATTTTTTTTGATGTGGTTTAGTTGGTACAAGTACATTTTGAAAGCAAATGACAGTCCTAGTTTCCAAAGTAGGATTCTTTAACAAAATTTTAACGTTTCTCTACAAAACTGATTCAAGTTCTTATACAGATTTGTATGTTTTTGTTTCCTATGTGTTATCAAAACAATGTAGTGAATCATAAAACAATGTTTTTCTTCAATTGAAAAATAAATAACCATACTTCAACTTTGTACCAAGAAAATAATTATAAAACAAAAAAATTTCTATTGTAGTTTAATCCAAACTCAAAACTCATTTTTTAAAACATCCAATCTTAAACAATTTCAAGGATAACTAAAATTATACATTCCACAGTATTTTGAAAGGCAATGTCTAGAATAAACAGTTCACTGTCAGGATTCATTCCAGAACCTTATTTTAAAAAAAGTTAGCCAATAATTTGCATAAAACTAAAATGAAGTGACAGTCACTTTCTTTAATTCATATCTCATTAGAATTTAACTCCACAAACTATACATTTTAGTAAATGATCAAAGAAAAAAATGAACTGGATTATGTTTAATTTTGAATCATTATATTAATTAGGCAGAATATAAATAATACAAACACATATTTGAAAAATATTTCACATTATGAATCTTTTTGAAAGTGAATATAACTAAACTGATATTTAAATTGATAAATATTAAAATTATTTCATTGGTTGAAAATGAGTTTACATTATCTTATGTATTAATAAGTTTAATAATAATATAGTTTTTAATCAGGGCTGTGGAGTCGGAGTCATGTAGTTTTGATGTTTTAGCCGGAGTCAAATGGTAAGGAAAAGTCGGAGTTGGTAGATTTTTACGCGCCTCCACAGCCCTGCTTTTAATATAAATGAAAAATTCTATTCATCTAGTTTTCTAAAATTTGTGCTTTAACATTAAAATGAATTTTAATAATTACAACACTATTCTATGTGATTTAATTTCAAGTATTCTTTATATTGATACAAAGTTAACATAACTAATATACCATATATACTAACTCAGTTATTTCATTATTTCATTTGTTTAAAATCAAATGCTATGAAATTGTGCAAAGTGTTTTCTTAGCCTCATTGTATGACCTAAAATAATGTTCTAGTATACAAAATCATGTGATGCAGTGATCAGTAACTCTGGTTATGCCACAAAATACTAATATTTTGTCCTAAAAATACTGGACAAATCTGCATACTTCCTGTGGTAGCTTTACTTTCGTCATCGTGTAAAATATAAAAACTTCATTTTTTCTTTTGTAAATCAGATTTAAAATAAAATCCGTTTGATTCAATTGAGTATTTTGACTCTTTTTGTGTGCTCTTTTCAACTATCACAATATTAATTATGTAGTAGGTAGTAAAAAAATACAGCTTGCATTTTTAAAAACACACGTCAACAATAGCTCTACTTTTGGCCACTACTGTACCATTTGGTTTCAAAATAAAAATTAGTTTTACCAAAACTAAAAATCGAAATTCTATTTTGGATGCATTTTGTTATGTAATTATTTTGTAAAATAATTATTAGATTGTATTTGAAAGCTGGAACCTGTCACAAATTGCTATTTAATCATAGAGCAGAAAGAGGTGTACAGTTGAAATACTTTTATATAATTTCCCAATGTATCAAGATATTAAAATACTTACTGGATCCGATTCATCCATTTTGAATGTCATTTTATTTACAGTGTCTCCTACTCTATTAAATAAACGAATGACACCAGCACCACTAAGAGCAGATGTATTTGTTGCTTTTGGCAATTCAGCTTCAGTTTCAAGAAAATCACGGAAATCAGGATCCATCCTTAGTACTGGATGTGATGCAGTACGATTCAGATATCGCTCCAATGCAGCTCTTCTCTTTTCAATAAAGTCGGTTGATGAAACAGTTTCATCTTTTGACATTTTAATTTTTGTCATTCCTAAAAAAATTAAAATTAAAAAATTAGATATCAGATGTTTCTTCTAAAACTAATTTATTATTACCTACCAATAACACTTTTTTCTGGTGCAGGAGGAACTATACGTCCTAAATGAAGGTGTCTTTCTACTAATTTATCATGCAAACCGAGGAAATCACTGAATCTTCTTGATACAGAAAACAGTTTCTTCTTAAAGTATGGCAAATTTGTCTTGGTAGTAACTTTATAAACAACGTATGCTCCCATACCATCACCAATTTTATGTGGATTATCAACAGTAATTTCTAGAAACTGATCTTCTTCCAGCTTAAAAAAAATTAGTTCATTTGACTAAAAAATTTTCTTCTTAAAGTATGGCAAATTTGTCTTGGTAGTAATTTTCAGATCAGTTTTAATTAATTAAACAACTAAACTGAATTATTCTATGTAAGTATGAAAAAATAAATTGTAAAATTACAGAACACTTCAAAATTTAAAATATTTGCTGCCTGATACATTCTAGAAAGCTTACCTCTTCACCAGACTTTGCTGATTTCTTTGTTGTGGATTTTACAGGCTGAGATGGTGTAATTTCAGCAGCAGTAGAGTTATCATTTTCTACGCTCGTTTCTTTACTTTTATCCAATGTCGGAATATCTTTGCTAAATTCTTCTTCTGGTGTACAAAATTCTAGTTTTGATTGAGGTGTGGGAAGAGGAACATCGTCATCTAAATTGACTTCTATTCCACCACCTATAATTGAAAGTTTTAGAAGTTTATTCACAAATGTTAAATATAAGTAGAAACCTATAGAATTTATCTTAGATATTCCTTTAGTAAATCTTGTAGACAAATATTCCTGATAAATTAATGATTCTGCAACTAATTTTAAAATGACTTCAAATACATCCCAAAAATTGTTGTCATTAATTCAATAGTGTTGCACTTGAGTTAACAGCAATACAGCTAAGAAAACAGTCCACAGTTATACAAATAACTGATAAAGATTACTATTATTGTCATTAGGAATAACTAAAATATGAAAATAATAAAGCTATTTTAATCAGTAAAAAAATAAAGCTATCTGTTATCTTATGTATTAATAAGTTTAATAATAATATAGTTTTTAATCAGGGCTGTGGAGTCGGAGTCATGTAGTTTTGATGTTTTAGCCGGAGTCAAATGGTAAGGAAAAGTCGGAGTTGGTAGATTTTTACGCGCCTCCACAGCCCTGCTTTTAATATAAATGAAAAATTCTATTCATCTAGTTTTCTAAAATTTGTGCTTTAACATTAAAATGAATTTTAATAATTACAACACTATTCTATGTGATTTAATTTCAAGTATTCTTTATATTGATACAAAGTTAACATAACTAATATACCATATATACTAACTCAGTTATTTCATTATTTCATTTGTTTAAAATCAAATGCTATGAAATNTTTTTGTTGTGAATTTTACAGGCTGAGATGGTGTAATTTCAGCAGCAGTAGAGTTATCATTTTCTACGCTCGTTTCTTTACTTTTATCCAATGTCGGAATATCTTTGCTAAATTCTTCTTCTGGTGTACAAAATTCTAGTTTTGATTGAGGTGTGGGAAGAGGAACATCGTCATCTAAATTGACTTCTATTCCACCACCTATAATTGAAAGTTTTAGAAGTTTATTCACAAATGTTAAATATAAGTAGAAACCTATAGAATTTATCTTAGATATTCCTTTAGTAAATCTTGTAGACAAATATTCCTGATAAATTAATGATTCTGCAACTAATTTTAAAATGACTTCAAATACATCCTAAAAATTGTTGTCATTAATTCAATAGTGTTGCACTTCAGTTAACAGCAATACAGCTAAGAAAACAGTCCACAGTTATACAAATAACTGATAAAGATTACTATTATTGTCATTAGGAATAACTAAAATATGAAAATAATAAAGCTATTTTAATCAGTAAAAAAATAAAGCTATCTGGATTGAAAATATTTAAAATCCAAAACATTAAAATCAGCTGGTTTTAATTAGAATATTCACTCTAATTCACACTTCTGTTTTATAACTGATTAATTTTCAAACATTTAAATTATTTTTTTTAAAATAGATATTTAAATTCATCATCATTAATATGTTCATTTGTATTGTAAAATTAAATTAAAAATATAACAGTAAAACTGCCATTTAAGTTTGGTATAGTGAGGCAATTTACAAAATTCCTTCCAACTGAGAAGAGAGATTACTTGATTAAAGTGAAAATTCTTAGGCTCAGTCCTTAAAAGTATATTTAAAATGCTAGACACTCTGAAATGTTTCTATTTAGTTTATATTGATAGTTTGAAAGGTTAAATATTTTATAATTTAAAAAAATAAAAAATTGCTATTAAAAGTAATTTGATAAATCTAAATTTAGAATGTTTTTTTTTAATATAAAAAATAGCAAACTAATTGAACTGTTTGTATCATAAAAACACCTGCTTGCTTTATCATAACTTGTTATAACTAAAGTTACATACTAAGAATGGAATGCAACAAATTTTTATATTTTACTGTTATAAATTGCCCAAAAATTTTAAATTTCTTACCAGCCATTAAGTCTTCAATTGTATTTGGTGGTACAGCTTTTTTGTCACCGTTAGATATGTTCAATTGTGTCTAAAAGTAAATTAAAATTAGATAAGGTTAAGTTTTTAAAAAATTATATATACATACAAACATACATCCCAAAATCCAATGTATATTTGTAATATGTCAAATGACAGCCAGATTAAATTGGGCTACTTCTCTGCTATTATTTTTAATTAACTTCCAAATAATTTGTCACTAGAGGCAGGTGTTAGGCACCATTTGGTGACAAAAATAAGAGTGAAGTAGTCAATTTAATCTGGTAGTCATTTCGCATGGTAAGGAAAAGTCGGAGTTGGTAGATTTTTATGCGACTTCCACAGCCCTGGCAGGGCTGTTGAGTCGGAGTCGTGGAGTTTTGGTATTTTAGCCGGAGCTGGATGATAAGGAAAAGTCGAAGTCGGTAGATTTTTACGTGACTCCACAGCCCTGCCGAAAACGTTTGATCCACAAACTGCTTTGGGTTTCAAATTACATAATTCAAAGTTTCAAACGTTCAAAGACATTTTAATAAAGAATTTTTTAAATCGACAATTGGGTTGCTGTTTCTATAAATTGAATATTAAAATTTTTACACTAACTTGTATGCAGTTCATGCAATGATTATTAGATACTTTTTGAAAATTATTGTGAACAACAATCCAAAAGCAGTACTTTTTTCAACCATTCTAAAAAAAAAAAAAAAAAAAATTGGGNAGAGTATATATTTTTCTTTTCTGAACAAGGGGCTGAAGTAGCTAGCTAGATTGCACACTTTCTAACTCTTCTGGAATGGTGTAATTGAAGTGCAAATGCTGTCAAATATATGTAGATGTAGAATTTTATCATCCCCTTTCTCCTCTTATTAAACATTTGTTAAAAATAATTTTTTTATACAAATAAATAGTATTTTTATATTTAACTTACATTAATAACTATTAAAGTATTTGGGTAAATGTCCCAGGCTCCTTTCAGAGTTCATAGTAGGGTACCCCCTATGAGTGCCTCTGCCCCTATAAAATGACTTGGTATTTAATTTTGCTGGAGTCAGAAGTCAGAGTTGGCCTACTAAAATTGTCAGGATTTGGAGTTGAGTGTTTTTTTTACTGACCCTGCAGCCCTGGTACTATGCCAAGATAAATTATTCGCAGGTAACTGAACAAATTTGATAAATTCAGAATTTAGGTTGTTTTTTAATTTTTGACTAAAAAATCAATTCTCAAAGCTCCATAGATTCCTAACAGAATATTAATTTGAATGGATATCAGAGAAAGTCATAAGAATTTCTATTAAAAAAATAAAAGCATTTAAACTAATTCAATATCAGTTTAACTAATTTTTTCATTCAGAGGAACCATTTGGCTAATGGTATTAGTCGAAACAGTTCCAATACAACTTCGGATTCAACCAAATGAGTCATCATATTTACTCAATTAGAAATAAATTGAAAATTAACATACTTTTATTAAAATTTATCATGAGAAATAACTCTAGGCAAATTGCTTTACATCTAATTATTAAATTAACCTTAAATAGCCCAATAAATACTCTGGTGGATTGTTTGGCAATGCTAATTGAATCAGGTGATTGTATACATATTCAGTTATGACAATTTTCTTTTATGAAATGAACTCTAATGTAGTTTTATTACTAAAACCAAAACTACATGAATATAAAAACAAACTCAGAAATAAGACAATTATTATTCTTGACCAGACAATTACCACCAGATTTTCCAATAATTATCTGATTTCTAAAACAACAAATATCTGATTTAAGAATCTAACATGAGAGGAATAATTGCTGTTAATTTGAGTTAGTCAAACTTTGAGAACAACTATATTCAAAAACAACTATAAGTAATCATTCTATAAACTACTATTTTTTTCTTTTGGTCTAAAAAGCATCTTAATCTTAAAATATTAAATAAAATGAAGTATTATACACAATCTATTATGCTTGAAGATAACTTTTTGAACATTAAATAAAGGATCACTTGAAGTATTGTGTGTTATCTTTGGTTTGAATCACAAAGATACAATAATCAATAATTTAATCTTATAATTGTAATTGGGATAATTAGGACAGCATAGAATCAATATTTTTCCAAAAGAAAACTTAGATAAAGCAAATTTTACTTTAGTCGATTTTGTATTCTGCATTGCACTCTTTCAAAAGAAAGTTTGTCTTGCTATAAATGATTAATGAAATTCTGATTAATTTCTTTACAAATATAACTAGAAATTTCATTTATCTTTTAGATTAATAACTTCTATACATTTACACAAACTTTTCATTACATTAAACTATTACAATATACTTGTTCATTATACTGTATTTTGCTTCACCCCTTCAAGACTTCCATTTATACAGAATAAAGTATCAAAAACTTGATCACACATTGGAAATAAAGATGATATAAATTAGAATAATTTTCAATTTAAAACTTTCCATGATCATCAAAAAGTTTGAAAAGAACTCCCAAGTAACAATTTCAGACAGCTTAAATAAATCAAGTCATCTACAAGAGAAATGTTGCAAGACAGTAGCTAGATTCTCCTAGTTTAACTTAAAACTTCGAAAAACTAAGTCAAGTGATGTAAATTAATATAATGAGAAAAATAAGCTTAAAAAAATACTGGTTATCTTTAATGTGCAAACATCTTAAAAATTTGAAAATTTATAAATGGCAGTGGGGCCAAGGCTCTTATGGCACCTGCCAACTGCTCTGGAATCAAATTCAGGCAGTTGAAAAAACCCTACATATTTTTGGAGGATGTATTGAGTCCCATTCATCATAACCTGGATGTTCTCATTGTGGGCCTAGCTAAACCTATAATAGGTATGACAAGTTCTCATAGCACTGACAGGATAAAAAGTAAAAACTTGGTTTTATAATTCAGAAGAAAAGTTTTAATTCTGATTTTCCAATCAAAAACTAGCACACATTTTTATAAATTTAAATATGTAGTTTTCTGAATATCTACAATTTTGCAAGATAATTTGTGTAGTTTTAAGCTTACAACTTTATATATTTTGCTAAAAATTTTAATGAGGTCAGTTATGATAAGATTACAGAAAAATCATGTTATAAATTCTTAAAGTGTTAAGTCATTTAATTTCTAAAACTTCACAATATTTGTATGTAGCTAACAATAATTAGCAAATAATTTCATTATTTAAAATATTTGAAACTTCCTCAAAAACAGTATGTTTATCTGAATTTTAAAGTTATCCAATAGCTTACTTTATTGATTTTTGTATCAGTTATGTAAATTTTCACAAAGATTTCCTTGAAGTTGATAAAATCTAAATTATTCTCTTCATAAAATTGTTTCTAAAGTAACAAAATTTAGATTATATATATAAACGATAAAAGTTTTGTTACATTGTTCACTCACTACAGGTACTACCCAAATTATTTATAAATGCAATTGTGTTAGTAATATTGCCTTAAAATAAATGAATTGTTATATGAAAATGGTTACAACTAATTTTTGAGATCTGTATAAACTGCATGTAACCAGTCTTTAAAACAGGAATCTAATAGCAATAGCAAAACAGAGCACCTCTTTAAATGATAAGCTCCAATGATTTCTAATGATCTTATTGCATGAATCTAATGATCTTATGGCATGAATTTCACATAGTTATATATTTAAGACAATATTTCTTCATTGAACTGCATAGCGAGCATAAAATTTTAGAAATTATATTCATATTGTATTATTATTATTATTAAATATATTATTGAGATGAAGGAATGTATGTAAATTCATTATAATGAGCCATCTTCCTTTCACTCTTCTCTACATACAAGAGTTGTCATATAAAGTGATAACATGACAATACTTGATACAAGCACCAATATTTACAACAAAAAATATTGTAATCATGCATGCAACAAGAAATTCTCATCCTACATTTAGAAGGCTTGTATATTCTGTCTCCTTTTTTTCCACTTCATTAACATTGTCTGCATAATGCTATTCATTCTAATAGAGTTGTGCAATTTAGTCAACATTATATCACAGATTCTTCAATCAGCAATTACATTTTCATTAATTAAAAATTATTTATTCCATTTCACTTTTCTATACTTCTTTTATAATCAATAAATAACACAGGTCAAAAAAAAATTTTTTTTGGTGCCTAGGATTTTAGAACTGATTTTAGCTATATTTGGGTTGCTGAATCCAAATATGAAATCAGTTTTTTTTACATACAGTGCTACATGAAATGTGCAGCTCTAATTCCAGTTTGTACAGTTCTAAATCACATATGCAAGAATTGATTCCTATATATTTTCCCCATTGTTAGTCTGCCGTCCAGTTAGTTCCAGATAAATCCACCAAATGAAGTAAGCATTCGGTAACGAATTGACGTTCAATGCTTCAACTAGAGTTGAGGTAAGTTTGTAAGTTCTAGCCGTGCAGTGTCTAGATCAGTGTTTCCCAACATTTTTTGTGCTATGCCCCACCTAAGCCTTTCTAAAATTCTTATGCCCCCCAACGTATACACTTAATTGCCACACTGTTTCGTCGTAACCACGATAAGACCTGATCCTTTCATCAAAGTCTCTTGTACTTTCCAGTCGTTGCCAAACGCAACCTGGAACACAACTCATGTCTGTCCACTTCAAGGTCTGGGCAAAGAATGTCCTCTCTCCTCAGTATCAGGACTTCATTCATCTCTTTGTTCTCAGTGGTTCCAAGAATTGTTAATCCCACCCCAAGGGAAAAGGGTTATAAAGGAAAGTTCTAGAAGGAAAAGGAAACAAAGAACAAAGTACTGTATAACTGGATTGCCGTATATTATCCCATGCATAAAAAAGATCTTTGAAAATTGCAGTAAAATTCTAAAGAAATATAAGATATGTTTGGCCCCATCTTTGACCAATAAGATTTCAAATGATATTTCTAAATATGTTAACAGAAGTAATCATAATATAGATTCTCTAAAAAAGGCAGGTGTGGTATATATATTGGAATGTAATTGTCAGAACCCATATATGTATATAGGAGAAACTGGTCGTGTATTGGATGTTAGGATAAAAGAACATGAAGCAGCTATTCGTTTAAAATATAATAATTCCCCATGGGATGAGCATGCAAAAAATAGTAATTGTAAAATCAATCGCAGTAATATTAAAATTTTGCATTATGAAAGAGACATGTATAAATGAAAATTTAAAGAACATTTAGAAATAAAGAACCAATAAACTTCACTTCTAATACTGGAGGTAATATAATTCTCTCCACTTGAATAAAAACCTTTCAATCTCCAGTGTTATTCTTCTTGGCAAACATTTTCAACCCTACCAGGATCTTCTTCAGGCCACTGTTATAATAAATTCAAACAGTACAAAATCGAACAGGAACTGAATAAATGCGATTCAAATCCTAGAACGTCAACGTTAATGTCAAAAATATAGAACACCACGCTCTTGCTTTGATGACGTCAAAGTTTGCATAATTTGCACTTGTAATAAATCCATATTACATCCAATTATGGACTGTTCCTTCATAGCAAAATTTCCATGCACTAGAGATGTTGACTGCATCTTTGGAGTTAATACATGTGTTGTTTAATCCCGCTTTATAAATTTCTAAGGTCTCCATAATCCTTAGTTGGTCTACACGATGTGATAGCCTAATTAGATGGGCATTCTGTAGATCAACCTTTATTCCAGGTTCTGTGGCTATGGTTGAAAGGGTGGTGGTGTGCTTATTATTATCTATATCATACTTATGCTCCTGGAGACGTTTACGAAGGGAGCGCTTGGTTGATCCCACATACACTAACCTATTATTAAATCTGTCATCCCAAAGGGGGATAGAATATACTCTCGGTGCGCATTTTAAGTCAAGACTATCTTTCCCGTTGCGGAGTAAGCTGTAAATAGATCTTGGTCTATTGTACGCTATTTTATTATTAGTGCGGGAAGAGATTTCTTTGTATAACTTGTCCAGATGGTGGTTGTACTCTACTACTTTTCTTTTACTGTTTCCGTCAAGGTGAACATCTGGGTTGTCAGGAGTATTGCGCGCACTCATCTGTATATACTTTCGTGCTATATTATATACCAAGTTTTCACTGTATCCATGCTGCGTGGCCATTTCCTGGATGTGATCTAGCTCAGCTATGGTGGCATCCCATTCGGAATGGTGGGTGAATGCCCTCTTAGTCAACGCCCTAAATGCCGCTATCTTATAGGAGTAAGGGTCCTCTGAGCTGGCGGGGATGAACATTGGTACATAGCATTTTTTGTAATAGACTTTGAAAGAAATCCTATTGTTTATTAATTGAATGTTCAATTCAAGAAAGTGTATGGCTCTATTGCTTTTTTGGTCTAGTTTAATTTTTAGGCCATATGGGTTGTTGTTCATTTCACTTATGAAAATATTTATGTTAGGTTCTGTTCTCCATATGACAAGGACATCATCCACATATCTCCTGTACAGGAGTATGTTGGAATTATAACGAGGGACGATTTGTTGCTCAAGCCTCCTTATTACTATCTCACATAAGTCCCAAAGAAGAACCAAAAAAAATAATTTAGTAAATAGTTCAGATGTTATGCTAATTGATTCTCATTGGTACAAACTGACAGAGGGCATTACATAGAATGAAATTATTGCGATTGATTAAAAGAAAGATGCTAAGGTTTTACTTGTTTTTGTAAATTATTGTTCGTAAACTGTTTATATCACTATATATTTTAACAGTAAGTAATGTATGTTGTTTTTATGCATCATTATTAATTCTACAAAATAGTCATAAAAAAGTTTTGTTTTTAGTGATGAAGTTATCAGGTGGTATTAAACACTTCAAGTGCTCTTTGAGCTTGTACAATTCCTCTACGATGTATTTATGTATAACATGTGTTGGTGTCCCATGCACAATTTATCACCTTTAAGAGTAAGTGTGTAAGAAAAAATTTTTCCTGTTGGTATATTTGTTGTCATGAACTGACTATTTTGGTTTTTTTTTTATTTTTAAAAATTAGCACTGAGGAGGGGTTGGGATGTACTGTGCCAACCTGAAATGCATTTGTCAATTTTGAGAATAAAATTGTAGTTCCTAACTGAAAATTTGCTGTGAGTTCGTCTATCATTTGTTGGATTACAGAGACATATTATTTAGAGAACAAAGTACTGTGTTCTAGATGCTTTTATTTGTGTTGTTGAATAGAAATAAAATGAGTTCAAGTAGAAGTTGTTGTATAAATCATTCCGATGTGTTTTGCTACATATGCGGAGAATATACTATTAGTGACTTTGTAAAGAGAGCTTATCTTGGATACTTTGGTGTTAAACTTGGTGATCAGGATAAAAGCTGGGCACCGCATCAGGTCTGTAAAACTTGTACAGAACATTTATGACAGTGGACTACTGGGAAAAGAAAAAGTCTGAAATTTGGTGTACCGATGGTTTGGAGAGAACCCAAAAATCACCTTGATGACTGTTATTTCTGCCTAGTAAATATTAATGGAATCAATCGTAACAACCGTAGCAAGTGGACTTATCCTGATTTAGTCTCTGCAAGACACCCGGTCCCTCACTCACAGGAAGTGCCAGTTCCATCATTTCACCAGCTACCAGAGCTCTGTGAGGACGAGTATCCCTCTGATCCTAATGAAGGTGACTGTGATTACGAGAGAATGTCATCAATTCCTCAATGTTTCAACCAGGATGAGTTAAATGACCTCACCAGAGATCTCAACCTGCCAAAAGAAGCTTCTGAATTATTGGCTTCTGGGTTGAAGGAGAAAAATTTACTGGAGCAAGGAACCAAAATTACCTTTTACCGTACAAGAGAAAAGGATCTGCTACCCTTCTTCTCTCAAGAAGACAATTTTGTGTTTTGTCACGAAATTAGAGGACTCTTGGAAAAAATGGGCCTTCTTGAATATTTTTCAGATGATTGGCGCCTATTTATTGACAGCTCAAAACGAAGTTTGAAATGTGTCCTTCTACACAATGGGAACAAATATGGTTCAATACCAATTGCTCACTCAACGAAAATGAAAGAAGAATATAACACCATAGCTCTGGTCTTGGAGAAGATAAAGTATCGTGAACATCAATGGGTAATTTGTGTAGACTTAAAAATGGTAAACTTTCTCTTTAGACAGCAAATTGGCTACACCAAATATCCTTGCTTCTTGTGCCTCTGGGATAGCAGAGACAAAACACACCACTGGGTTAGAAAAGAGTGGCCTGAGAAAGAAAACATGGACGTTGGAGAAAAAAATGTCATTAATGACCCCTTAGTTGAGCGAGAGAAAATCATCTTTCCTCCACTGCACATCAAGCTAGGCCTAATGAAGCAGTTTGTAAAGGCTCTTGATAAGAAGGGATCGTGCTTTGCATATATAGGGGAAAAAATGCCTCAGTTAAGTGTAGAAAATATTAAAGCAGGAATATTTGACGGCCCACAAATAAGACAACTCATTAACGATCTTGCCTTCGTAAATTTGATGAATGAAGCTGAGCAAAAAGCCTGGACTTCATTTGTTCAAAAATTTTCTAGGCAAATGCAAAGCTGAAAATTATGTTGAACTGGTAAACGAGATGCTTAACAGTTTCAAATCCCTTGGGTGTAATATGAGTATTAAGGTGCATTATTTACACAGTCACTTAGACCATTTTCCTGAAAATTTAGGACACACCAGTGAAGAACAAGATGAAAGATTTCACCAGGATATTAAAACTATGGAGGACTGCTACCAAGGAAGATGGGATATGCATATGATGGCAGATTACTGCTGGAGTTTAAAAACGAATTGCTCCAAAATACATTCACAAAAGTCACGGAAAAGAAGCTTCCTCAATGTGTAACTGTTTAGTTTTATTGATGACTTTTCCTCTATCTTTGTATAGAATAATATTTGCATAATATAATAATAAAAATTCCATGTTTAGTTTTTTATTTGATCCATGGATTTAACTTAAGATATTGAAACGTGCATTTCGCTAAAATGCTATATCTTAAAAATTAGAGCTCCTAGGCAAAAACTAATGCCATATTTGAATTCAGAACATCAAATTCATATGAAATCAGCTTAAAATACCTGGGCACCAAAACCACTGTTGACCTGTGTAATCTATTTAGCACTAATTCAACTAAAATTCTTGACTGATTTTAGTAAATAGGTGTTTTGTAGCACTAATGTTATTTGGGGAACATGGATAAGGCAGTTGCAAGAACAAAATTTCAGCTTTAAGAAATAATGAAAAAGCCTGTTTCTATTTACAGTAACAAGATTTTGATTTAATGGATTTTCAGGAATGAGTTATACTTGCAAGATGTGTGTGTCCAAAGTATTTTTATACTTCTCAACTACCATCCCAACCCTTAGAATATTCCATAATGCTTTCACAAATGCCCGTCCACAAAATTACATAATGCATATCCTTACTCAATCCTCTTATTTCTACTAAAGAATAATACACAGCATAAAGTACCAACATTATTAATTACAGTAGACCCCCCTATAACGCTTAGATACGTTCCACGCTAACCGAAAATTACGTTGTAGGAATGATTAAATACATGAGCCAATCGCAGCCCGATAGGTGGGAACTTTACGGACTAAGGCTGTTCGAAAAGTTTTCTTCTATAAAATTAACCGATTCTAGACTAATTCCACTCAACATTTCCAAAACACNTTTGGGAAACACTGGTCTGGATATAACACAACGTGGAGATTTGAGATTTAAGCTAACTAAGCTTGAACCAGATATAAAATCGCTGTGTAAAAAGCATCAAGTCCACAAATCACATTAAAGTAAATTTTTAAAATCTATTATTTTTTTATTTATTAAAAGTTCGTTTCTTTGTTTTGACAACAGTTGTAAGAAATCGCTTTAAAATTATCATTCATATTACTAAAAAGAACTAAAATTATGTATGGTGGGACATGATGATTTTAGAAATGTTAAAGTGGGGCATGGCCTAAAAAAGTTTGGGAAACACTGGTCCAGACTCTATCAATCTTCTCGCGAAACGACGTTATAGGAGGTACGTTATATGAAAGTTGCTACAATTTTTTCGCTACGTTATAGGAATTTCCGTTATAGGAACGTACGTTATGGGGGGGGTCGACTGTACAAGTATAAGGTACAAAGTAATAATAGTATGGTTTGCTATGTGGTACTTAAAAAAATGAATCGTTTTGTTACACAATGATTGAAATCTCAGAATTACATAACATTTTGTAAACACTCCTACCTCCTTGTAACACATGATAGTGATTATTTACATACCCATCTACATCTAGGTTACATAATTTATGGACAGGCCTAGGGTCTCAATATTTCAATCAGGATATCAATAGACTTTGTTCTAATAATTAAAATGCAAGAATTTTCCATTATGTGCTATTTGAAAGTTTTATTGTTTTATTAAACAACAAACCAATATGAAACAGATGTGTTGTCAAAATAAACAAATCAATGCCTCATTCCAAGGATCTCTATGTATTAAACAACCTGCTTAAAGCCAGTACAAAAGAAAAATCCACAAAAGAGACTGCATCAGTAAGACCCATGTTATTTAAATTGAATCAAATGGAAATTGAAGGCTGGAAGCAGATCAATCCCAAGTCATGTCATGAAAATTGAAAAATGTCAGGACACTCAAAGTGCCACAATACCCAGACAAAGTTCTGTGACGATAATTATCTTATCACAGCATATGAGGAATTAGCTTTTCTGGAGCTTTCATTTATTGGGAAGATATTTCAATATACTTTTAAGAATTAATTATGCAAGAAGAGCATTTTATGTCCTGTTCAACTCCTTTTATAATATAGCCAGATTAAATAAGTTGTCTTGTACTGAAACAGTCTTCTAATAGTCCTGTCAGCACTTTTCCACAAATAGTGAGTTTACATATTAACATTTCCTGTTATAAAATGCTTAGTTATGAACCTTTCAGACAGTATGTTCTGAATATAAACAGAGTATATATTTTATTTTATAAAGCAAGCTCATAATGTTAGCCCATCTAAGTAATTCTTTGCTCACAATGACACGATAAAAAATTGATTTTCTAATGCTCAAAAACTTAGTGTTGACAAGGATATTTCAAATAATGAAAATGAGTTATGGCAGAATTGTATATCTTTAATATAATATAGAAATGACAAAGTATGAAAATATTAAATATACTTAATTGATGAAAGCCAATAAAAATTTAAATTTTAGATTCAAAATTTCACAGTTTATTATTATTAAAGGAACACATTTCCTAAATTTTGAAATTCTCTTAAGGCTGCAGAGAATGATCAAGATAAATGTCAATATTGTCAATCTGGTTTTCAAAATTTAACATTAAAATATAATGAATTATTACACAAATTCAATATATGCAATTCAATATTACACTGTAAAGATATAAGCATAATGGAAAATACCAATGCATAAACTCACTAACAAGTTTATTCAGTGTGTTTTCATTTAGAAATAATAATTATTCTTCCAAAACGGTAGTAGTATTTTTGGTATAGATGGAATGTGTTAAGTATGTTAAATTTAGGCTATACTAAGAGCAATTGCTCAGTACTTTAGAAGACCCAAGATACTAATTTTAATGGCATTCTATTCAGATCAATTTATTTCATTAATACAAACTCAGAGTTCAATTTGTTAATTTACAAGGAAATTGACAAATTGAAAATATTCAAAGAGAAAGCAATCCAGAGATCTGGCTAGACTAATCCAATAAAACACAAATAAGAAGTTCTAGAAACAGTTGTTAAAAAGCTTTTATAAGAGGCTGAACAATAAAGTCATTTTAGCCAAGGAATGGAATTTCAGTATCTGAGGCTAATCACAGCTTTATAATCAGTATAACCTATCATTGAGAGTTTAATCGTGAGAGGTAATCATATTTCCCTTTAAACATACGCACTGTAACATCTGTCATCTTAGTTTAGAATCCATTTTGTCAATATGCACATTAGTTACAAGCGACACATTAGATATGCAGAAGCATGTCACATACACAAAAATAACCAATCGGGCCAAGCAATAAACTTTAGAGTGTCAAATAAAATTTTAGCTGTCTGGAAGGAGTGCCTATTAGTTACATTTATTTCTTAGTTTTGTCTATATAGGAACATTTATTAGAGTTTAGTATATACAGTTATATGTCATTGTTAACTTAAAATGCATGTAGAATTCCATAAAATTTTTTGCTTGAGTTATAGAAAATGGAGAGAAATAAGTCACCTAGACAAACTACATCTAAGCTATCCTCTATATTAAGGAAATTCTGAAACTCCACACACTTATTGATTGTAAGTTTCACAAACCATTGTGATTTTGTATAGAAAAAAGTCAAGTCAAATTTTTTAAAAATGTTTTTAGAATGGATAAACTGTGATTAAGTTAATAATAAAAATAATAAAAATATTAAAATAGCTGAAATATTTGATCTTCAGATAATTATTGACTAATTGATTTTAAATTTGATAGTGCTAATTCAGTAATTATTTAATTTGTTAAAAGAATTTTTCCAACTGGATAGCTGAGTTTACTAAGAAAGCAGTAAATTATGCAAATCAAGTAATCAGGTTATAATGAAAGGAATATATTAGTGTCCTGATTACTCAGTTCAGAAGTCAGCAAATGAAATCAAACAAAAGCTCAGATATGCTAGAAGAAAAAAAATGCTATTAAAGAACGATAAATAAAACCAGTCTGTTTACCTATTAACTGCCTTAATGAGAAAACAAAATAGTTTATTAATTAGACATTAGGGTAAATAATGCCAAGGTGTTTCTTACATCAATTATCTCATTCTTCTAGAATGAAAAAGCTGAAATGAATATCTGACAAACCTATGAGAAATAACCAATAAGAATGTAAGATGAGATCTGCTCTTCATCAAGGACAAAAATTTGTAGTCAGTTTCACTGATTAGATATCATTTCACATTTAGTGCAAATCAATTGTAAAAATACTGCCTTCTGTTAGAAACTATCTTATTTAAACTTAACCAATAACTATCTGTAAATGTTAACATTTTGGATATGTAAAAGTCAGTAATCAACTATGTTGGTTGTAATAAATATCACGATTTTAAAATATTCTCACAAGATATATAAATGTAGATCCAAAAACAATGTGCATTATTATTGCATAAATATTTTAGCTATTTATTAGGATCAGCAAACATTTTTAAAACAAAGCATTTAAATAGGAATAAAGTATCAATAAATTTTGTAAACATGAAAGAAAGATTTATTCTATTAAAACATGAAAGATTTACTCTCATTCCTTATAACTGGCACAAATGTTACTTTTAGAAAAAAAACATTAAAGCTGTCGATCTAGCAGGCAGCAAAGGCCTTTACAGATTTGGTCAAGCTTACAAATGACAAGGAACGAAGTCCGACACACGGGCCAAACTACCAATAAAAATTTTAAAATAAAGCCACAGAGAACAGACAAATACCTTTACAATTTTGACTGTTAAAGAGTATACTCCAACAAGGGCCCACCAATGACCAAGCAATCCCGTTCCCCAAACACCAGGAGTTTGGTCATGGTTCACACCACACCAAAACGGGCTGGCCACTTGGAGGTTTCCAGGTTTCCTCCACGTCCATAATGCCCAAATAGGGACCAGTTACCCTTAAAAACACCTCCCGGAAGGCATTCCCCCTAGACCAGTGTTTCTCAACGGGGGCAATATTGCCCCCATGTGGGCGTTTTCTATGTTGAGGGGGCAATTAGTAACAATTTATATTTTGGGGGCAAAAAACAATTTTATGGGCAATATAGTAAAACATTATATTAAGAATAATTAGATATTTTATTTGTTATATCGTACAATAATTAAACAAAACATTATGCTAGTCACTAGTCTATTCAATGCAGTGAGAATTTGGTGTTAGCCTTGGCCCTCGGCATCAGAATTTTGAAGTGAAGGGGGCGATACTATAACAGTTTTATTGAAGGAGGTGACGATTCGTTAGAGGTTGAGAAACACTGCCCTATCACCTAGACAGATCACCCTAGTGATGCATTGCCATAACTAAACTAAAATACTCCCAAGCACAAGAGCTTGAAAATACAGTCGAATTTGTCTATCTCAAATTTCACAGAACAAGAACATTTGAGGCAGGTCGAGATAGAGGTTCCTATACAGTAAACAGTAGTAGGTGCAACTGAAGATATACTTTATTAATATAATAACAAGTATAGTATAGACCAATATTCGGTATAAAAAAAAGATTTTGACATACCTTAAAGTTTATCAACAATTTGCTACAACCAACTTTATTCAACCAGTAAGATGCAACCCAAACTCGCAGGTCTGAGAAAAGCAGAATTAATTGCAACTATACCGTATTGCAGGAGACGTTTCTCGATTACAATTTACGCCATTGAAATGTAGTCGCCGAGCTCCAAATTGACACGTCGGTCCGTAACTTCACATAGAGAGAATTATTTAAGACAAAAGTGGAAAATATATTGAATTTTGGCGAAAATGCAGGGGAAAAATAAAATTTCGAGATAAGACAGGTTCAACTGTATTAGTTCTGAAAGAACTAGAAGTAAATTGTGTATTATTAAATGAAATAGATTCAAATTGCTGTTATGTAGATAATTTTAGAACAGTGTTCATAACACAATCACCACTTGATAACATCATACATGGATATTAAATAAATATCAATCATACTTACATCATACAGGAGACTTAAATGATTCTTTTTTTAAGCATTAAAATACCAAATACTTCATGACTCAACACAGTACAAGCAAAACAATTACAAAATGATATAAATTTACACACAATTACGCATAAAAATCAAATTTTTTAATAAATAATTAAGAACAGAAGCTACACAGATGACATTTTTGTATTATTTAAGGCAATAAATATTAAATTTTTAACAAAAAACAAATAAAACTAGAGAGGAATTAAGCCTAACGGTATCCACCCCCTTCACCTTAAACTGTAGAAAAGTATGACAAATACGAGATATTTTCCGCGTAAATTCGCGAGTTAGTTGGTTTATGAGTAAACTTACATCTACTGCGGATATAAATAAATCTTCTGTATCCTCTTTTACAGCCGAATCGTCTTCTTCGACCAGAGGAGGTGGTACCCTATCATCCGCCATCTTGCTTACGCCTCTCGTCGGTAGGGGGAACCACTGAACGACCAACCGGCGCGACGTCACTGACACGTGTTATATATCAATCTGGAACATGTGGTTGGTTATGGAGATAACTTATATACATTTTGCTCCTTCTTCTAGCGATAAAATATTAATTCCATTCTAATATAAAATAAATTAAATTAATTTTAAAATAACCTATCACTGTTATTAAAACAAATTTTATGCAAATTTAAATATTATTATGGCTTAAGATGCATGTAAGAGGAACGTTAACCTTCTACAAAAGTGGATATATATATAATTTTTCAATTTTTTTAAAGTTTATTTAAATATTTACAGATTTAATTTCAAAATAAATAATTATTTAATTATTTTTTAAACATTTATTTCAGAAAAAGATCGTATCCAACTTGAAAGACAAAATTACAGCAATAAAAATATATTTTCGGTTATGTTGTTGTTGTAATCTGCCTAATAAAAATGTATGTAGTTGTATATAAAAATGGAACGAATTATTTATATATTTTAAAAATAAATTTATTAAATTTAATCGATTTAATTCATACTATTATCGAAAAGTATGAAATTCTAGAAAATTTATGGACTGATATCGACATTTGATATTTCAGATAAGATAAATCATGACAAAAAATTGAATTACTGAGAACAATTGATATTAATTAAATTTAGGCGATAATTTATATATATCGTTAATTATGCTAAATATATAGAAAAATATTAATAAAAATATCATAAATTTTGGTTTATCGGTTGCATAAATAATATATTTAATCATTTAAATTATATAAAGTATTTAAGAATAAATATTATTCAATTGATACGAATTATCTTGATTAAATATGTAAATATTAAAGCTCGAAGATTGAAGAATTTTTTAGTTTAAAGTGAATTAAATTGTATTTCCCCTCTATTTTTTTCCTTGATAATTCATCACGCGATAAGTTAGAAGATGATTTTTCTATCACGTAAACGTTAGATTCAACTGTTGCTTCGCTTCACCTATTTAAACAGTCATAAACCAATTGATAATCGAACTGTAACTCTATAAATTTCCTTAATTCCCGAAGAAAAACGTAAATTCATAGAAAAGATTTGATATTTATTTAAATTAATATATCCTGTTACAAACTTAAATTTCTCGGAAATAATTATAATTAATATTTTTCATTATTTTCAAAGTGATTTAAGCTAAACTTATTGCTAAATAGATGTCATTAAGTCGTATTCAGCTTCAACACCTACACGAAACGTTCCCAGAGGCTGCGGCACTTGGCGATGACGTGGATCGAACATCACTCCACTAGGATGGAGTTACGAGTCTTCTAAAGAAAATATTTGATTGATTCTCTAGCTAAATAGGAGGGAAATAAGAAGATGTGAATCTCTAGGATACTCCAACAATCGAGTCTTAATTAAATTTCCTACTAGATTGGCACTCCAGTCTGTAATTGGAATTAGTGGCGACGTTAAGGTAAGATCCAGCATGTTTGCTATATTTGACTTTATCAAGTATTAAGATCCTTTCAGACAATTTTATCCAGATTAATAAAATTGCTAATTACATTGTTTATTTTTGTAATTGAATAATTTTAAACATTGTAATTGATTAAATTATTAAATAATACATTGAGTTTATTGTAAGAGATTATTTTTACTAATTTTAATCAATTTCTAGTTAATTGTGATTAAGAATGTCATTAAATTGAAACTGATTATTATTCTGTACAGCTGATTCTGAAATTGAATGCTTTTTTTTTTCTTTTTTTTTAATTATTCAAAAGAACGAATTGAGCGCAGCTTCTCCTCAAAGCAGAGATCTAAATTGTGACTATTTTTTGCGTTTTCTTCTTATTTTTTCAAAAGTAAATAACAGAAATTCGACGGTGTAGAGTTTTAATAATAAGCACAAAACATTATATTTTCTTCTAAGGAGAATATTAAATTAAGATACTTATCTTGGTCGTCTTGCAAGTTGATTGATGACTTTAATGACTGCGCCTAACCTAATTTAAAACTTTAATGATTTTTGGTCATTTTTATACAAGAAGTTAATCATGTTAACGATGATAAATAACAAATGAACCAAACAGAAATTATTTTTATCATGTTCGAGGGATTTTAAAAAGATTCTTTTCCTGTACCGGTTTCGGTTAGACTAATTTAAATTTAGCTACAGATTTCTTTTTAAATGAGTTAATTTTTTTAAAATGATGTTAATGTTTGACGTGTTTTGAATCGATCGAAGCTTCGTATAATGCAATTTTTAAAGATTATTAATCGATTTTGCTTCCTTTCAATCGATTGTGATGCGGCATCGTCTCGTAAATAGAAGAATCGATTTTGCGATTATTTTACATGGACACCGTTCTAATAAATGAACGTTATTTACTTAGGAAAATCCAATGGCCGAAACGTATATAGTGGAACAAGAAGTAAGATGATTATGTATACACTTATTTATTATTAATTTATTAAAAGTTTTAATCAAATTTGTATTTAATTAGTGCGTCAACGAAGTGGAATACATGAATATTTCAGTGACAAATCAGCAAAAAGTGAAAAGTTTAGCAGGGTCTTATGTCATGTATAAGATCGAAACCACTACCAATTTTCGACATTTTGACAAAAGAACGATGACTGTGACGAGAAGATTCGGTGATTTTATTGGTCTATACGAAAAATTACGCGAAAGATACGAAAGTGAAGGACGTATCATCCCCCCTCCACCCGAAAAGAAGACTCCTGGTAAGTGACCAATACAAAAATTATCTCTTATGGAAGTTATCTGTAGTGTGTTCTTATGAACATATTAAGATAACAGATGCTGGAAGCATCCACAACGTTAAGAGAATCTTCAAGAGAGACCCTAACTTATCATTTCTAAATATAGGTGCTAAAAAAATCCAGTTTATCTCCTCAATTATTTTAATAATTTAATTTTATATTCCAGTTAGCGAAAGAATTTCAAGAATGAGGAAAACCGATAAAGTTTCTGAATGGAAGACCTCAGCACTTCAACGCTATCTTAATCGCTTGGCCAGACATCCAGTACTCAAATATGACCCCATTTTAAGAGAATTTCTAGAACTGAAATCGGTTATACCACGTTCTTATAGAAGATCGCCATTTTCTGCAAGGACTATACGTTGTCATTTCAAGAAATTAGGAGAATCAATGGGTAGAATATATGCTATGGATGATGATGAACCCGTAAGTTTTCAACTTTTCCTTAGTCAATAATAAATTAAATAATTTTAGACAGTTTAAAAGAAAAATTCTGTTTGTAAATCATTGGCTGAATATCAAATTTCTTTGACATTTCTTCTTGGAATCGTTCCAATTCAGAAGTAATCATTATGATAAACCAAACAAACAAATCTTGCAGTGAAGGAAATGTTAAGAATTTTCTGTTGTAATATATTGATGATAATATTTTGTAATTTTATTTTAAAAAATATACATTTTCTAGTGGTTTAAAACTAAATACCAACATCTGGATACCTTAGAAGATAATTTGAAGAAATGGTTAAACAGCATCGCTACTGTTATATGTCAGAGACAAGGTTAGTGATGACTATTGTGAAATATTATCTTTTTATCTTATTAATTTACACTCCGTCGACTCGTAAATAATTATATAATCATCCAGTTATAATGGTTAGATAATTAACTGTCTGGTTTTAAATTTTGATCAAGGACAATTTACGATGATAACAAAATATTTGCTTTGTTAAGATGTAAATGTAACAATTTTCATTGTATGTGAAGCGATAATTCGCTAAATTAGACGAATGGAATGCTATTTTTTTCCTTAAGTGAAATCAATATACCTTAATTTGCACTGTTTATCATCTTATTATCATATCAAATTTTGTTTTTATGTCATATTAATCGCTCTATCGATTTATTTTTTGACGCTAAATTAACTTCAAAACTGACTTTTAATAGGAAAAAACTTAAGAGAAAATGATTTTTACAGTGTCACTTTAATGATTTTTCGTATAACAGTAAAACCTGTTCAAAACGGAATCTGAATAAAACGGACACGTGCTTAAACTGGAAAGAATTCGGTACCGCGCGATTCTTGTTTACACAGGTTTTGCTGTAAAATTTATAGTTCTAATGTATATATGAAGGCCTAATATACATTTTTAAATACTAGATTTATAGACAAGCTAAACCAGATACAGTCGAACCTCTAATAACGTCCACCTCCCAACAACGACAAATTTTTATGTTCCCATCAGTGGTTCGACTGTATACAGCCTATATTTCTAAGAGGCCTTTCTAGCTAAACTAAATTATAATAAATACAAAATATTTAACCTTATTATGATTTAGTACAGCTAGAAAGACCATATATATAAATATCTTGTTTAGATTACATGCAAATCTCGTCAGTATATTAGAGCCTTAATATATACATTAGGACCATAGACACATTTAATATTTAATAACTCAGAAAGGGCCTGTATGAGTATTTGGATCTCATACGGAGTCTGATTTGAACATAAGCTGCAGCCTGTTAGGACTTCATATTTTTATATATATCATTATTTCATAGAGGGAAAGGGCCTGTTATATGTTATACTGGTTGTGGCCCTAAGCTATAAGTTTATAATCTAACGCTAACTGATCATCTTATCATTTAGTAGTGATAAAAATCTTGTCATTTTACAGCTTAGGGTTGTGCCTTTGGGGAAGACCACCCTAAGCTGTAACTTAAGGTCACAACAAGTGTAAATTGGTTGCTAAAGATAAAGCACATTTTCAGCTTAATTTTTGTTTATTTTTCTCTTCCCAATTCCAGCTTTATCTTCAGGTCTAGGTGAAATAGCCAGAGCAACTGCATTAGTCGCAGGTTGTGAAGAGAACAATATCTTTTCACGACTATTGTATAAAGTTGCAGAAGCACAAAAGGAGACTGAAGAGTTACAACTTCAAGAGGCTGAAAGTGATTATGGAACGTTATACGAACTGATAAAAGATTATATTATCCTTTTAGATGTGGTCAAGGTAAGTAACGCGCTAAAAATATTAGGACAAAAGATGCTCTAGAACTTGTAAAGCTCTTTAATTTGGGTGCTTCGGTAATTTCAAGCGTGAATAAGAATGAATTTTATGTATTGAGAAACAATTAGAGGTTGGAAAAAATATATTCTCGCTGCTGGAAAATCAATAATATTCTTAGAAAAGTTCTAGTTTCACCTAAGTTTTATGAACCGGTAACGTGTTTGAAAAACTTATGACCTTATTGAGCTTTCTATAGCTACAAAACTAATAACCCGTTCATAACAGTAACATTAGTTTTATTTCTTCACATATAACACAAGAAAAATAATCTTCCAGATACAAAGAAAGACAAATCCTTCAAGAAGAAAGTATAGAAAATCTAGAAAAATAAAAATTTTAATTAATTTTACTACTACTTTTTCTACATTTAGAATAAATTTTCAACGTTTAAATGTATTAAAATATTCACTTTAGCTGTTATTTATATTTAAAAAAACGCTTTTAAAATATTTTAAAAACATCTACAGTATATGCAAAAGGCGAATTTTTCAAGTGTAACAAGCATAGAAAACTTAAAAACAAATAAAATTTAATTTTTCTTTATTTCAATTATTTATTTATAATATTTCGACGATCCCACGCGCTTCAAAAAATTCTTATCGCTGTCAAAATTTTAAAAAATTACTTTAAAATGTAGATACAAAAAGTCGAATTCTTCAAGAAGTAAAGAAAATGTAAAAAGTAAATAAAATTTAATTAATTTTATTGAATTTTCTACATTTTAATCGCTTCTTTTTGTTGTTTCGACTTAATTTTCAATGTTTAAATGTACTCTTCTAGCCGTTCTTCATATAAAAAAATGCGATGCTTTATAGCAAATTTTCTTATAATAAACACTATAAAAAAATAATAAATTATTATGTTTTTCTAGCAAATATTTTGGGAGCGATTGAAAACAGTTCATTTGATTAAATTAGACGAACAAAAATTGATAGATAAGGTAAAGAGGATGCACAAAGAGACTGATTACTACAAGCAAGAGTGCTTAAGAGATATCATTTTACAGGTAAGAATATGAAAAAAATAAAATAAATAAATAATTTAACGATTTTTAAGGAGTTTCATGTAAAATTTAATAAAAAATCTCAGTTAGAATCGAAAATATACAACAAAAAACAATCCTTAACCACATTATCCAAAGTAATCCGTGAAGAATTCGAGCACTTTGAACAAACAAGATTAGGAGAATTCGAATCCGTGATTAATAAAAGACTGGAATCATTTGTGGGAACTCATCAACAGGTAAAAGTTTTTATAATTTTTCATAATTGAAGCTTAAAAAATTTTTTTAAATTAAAATTCTTCTTGTCTAGATGATTAACTATTGGAAAGCATTGCTACCAGAGGAACAGGGAATTGATTAAGATTTTTTTTTCTACTCCGTAAAAATACTCAGCAGAAACACAAAACATTCAAGTTAAAAGATTTATAAAGTGTAAAAATACACGAAATATTCCAATATTTAATAATATAAACAAAAAAACCGATAAAATTTACTAATCAAACTAATGGCCAGATTCTCTTTTGGGCTACAATAAAGCTAATTAATTGACTGAAATATTAAGCAATTCATCTGGAGGTAGGCGATTAGGTCGCCATCTCGTGTTAAAAATTCATAATATATTATTAATTAATTGGCCCGATATGAATCAGGCTTTTCGTTTGATTCCGATATTTGTTGATAATTATCGAATATTGTATATTTTAGAGCGCTTTTTGTATGGTTCTTCTACAAAATGTTGGCATATTAGCTGTGCTTCTTGGTGTTGAAGCATAATTTGTATGCAAATATATGCATAAAAAGTAGCTCTTGCTGCTCCTTTAGATGCTTTTTGTAATTTTGAGATGTATATTTGTTGACTTTTCTAAGCATTAAAAGCCATTTAAATATTATTAAAAAATTGTAAAAAAAATAAAATATTCTCTGTCTATATATATTTTGATTTAAATAAAGAAATTATTTGCAGTTATTGTTAAAAATAATGGAAAAATTTGAATATTTAGTTTAATATTTAAACGCGAGATGGCGACATCTGTATTAAATATTCTAATAGATATAAGTAGTAAGATTGTATTAACTTAAAATTTAAAAATTAATTTTTAAGTAAAATAATCTTAAAAAATTTAAAATATTTACAAAATTTTCTGTTTATAAAATTATAATATTTTAAATAATTTTATCGCTGTAAAATTCGAATGTTTTCAAAATTTCTCAAAAGATGGCACAATTCGCTTATTTTTATTTTTAACATTTCTAATTGCGTCATCATTGAATAAAACAAAAATTTAAAAAAAAGGCAAAAAAATTAATTTTAATTTAAAGTATTTTATTTTATTTAAAAAAATTTTCGACAATTTAAAATTAAATTTACTTAAATATTCCAGGAATGTTCACTAATTTAACAATTTTTCATTATGTAATTTTTTAACATCTAACGTGCTGCCGCCTGACGGTATTATTTTTAAATAATAATTAAAAAAAAATTCCAAACAATTCAGAAAAACACGAAATTATTTATTGTGGGATTATTTTAATAAATAAAATATAAATAAAATAATTAGTAAATATGAATAAAGTTGATATCGGATCTTGACGTAATTTTAATCCGTAATGCAAAGTGGCAAGTGAAGAGACTTTGACCAATTGAAGTCGACAGTTACTTCGCATTAACAGATAACGAATTCATGTTAATTTGATAGAAAACTTGCAAAAACATTGTAATTTCATTACCTAGTTAGAATCCCTCTTAACTTTATTTATTTAGCATCGTGTGAAACAGCACAGAAACAAGTATCCTATAGAACTGAAAAAAAGCCTAAATCAGAGTTAAAATATGCATATTAAATTGTATATATAACTTCTTCTGCCGATAATACGTTAGATAAACATGTTAGAAAGAATACATCAAAGTGCGAAGCGGAGCGAAGCGACGCGACTTCATTACAATTTCGTTCTTTAATTTAATTTAATTTAATAAAAAGGCATTCAAATGTAATTAAAATATAAAAACTACACACTTCGTTGTTTTAAGTTTATTTGTCGTTTTTAAATGTATATGTTCATTTGGTTTTAGATTGTCGAAACAGAGCTTGCGAAGCGATGCAGTTCGACGCGCAGCGTCTTGATTATTTTATTTTAAAATTCTATTTTATAATTAATTTCACGTAGAATAAAAGTTTTAATATTAATAAAGTAAAAGAAAATTTTTCATTAGTGTGTTCAATAACTTTAAAGTAATATTAAATTTTAAAAAATTAATTATAATTATTTATGGCATCGCGTCGCCTTTTAATGCTCGAAAAGTTTATTTTTCATTTTTAAATAGTAAAAAAAAACGTATTTATTTTAAATAATATATGTATTTAGCACAATTTGAGAAACGTTTTTATATAAAATTGTAATGAATATTCCCATTTTTGTGTAATATTTTTTTATTAAAATTCGATATCGAAGAAGCGAAGCGACGCGACGTGTCATTCACTCTTTAATCAAATAAAAGTGCATAAACTTAAATAATTTTCTAATAAATGAAGCAAAATAAAATTATATTAATAAATTAAAAATAATAATAAAATTAAAATAATAAAAACTACATTTTTTGTTTATAAGGAAATTATAAAATTAATAAAAGAAACAATTTCGCGTTACTTCGCATTACGTCGCGTCGCTCATCTTAACTTAATTTTTGGCAAATAACTTTAAATAATTACTGATATATATATCCAAATTTTATTTTTTTTAGGTTTGTTTAGAGTTAAGATATGATATTATTACAATATTTAACGAATAAACGTTAAATTATTTTAAAAAATCGAGTTTTTTGCGAAGAAAGTGATGTAGAACCTACATAAACTGTACAGATGGTTCATTGTTTAACCATTTTAAAAAAATATTGTAAGAGTTTTATGAAGTGAGAGAAGGAAAAAAATATATATATTTTGTAATATTTTCTTCGATATAATAACTTTTTTTCTTTTCTAAAATATTTTTTGTTGCTTTTATAACTACAGAAATTCAACTCACTATATAATAGCATCTTATAGATTGGTAAGAAGATAGCTTCTATTTTTAGAAAATAGAATAAATAAAATAAAATTTAATATATTTTAAGTTTTTTTAGCATTCCGGATCATTTTTTAAAATTATATTTTATTATTTTCTCTCCGTAAAAATTTTAAAAAATCGCCAAAACTCCAGATGAAATATGGGTAAAGCATTGCAATCATTCATCAATCTGACATTTTTTAATTAAGATAATTAAATATATAACACTTTTTCTCACTAGCAGATGGCGTAGCATGTTTCTTGCAAGTGATATTCTTAGAATAATTATGAATAATTAAGTATTTGAATATAAAAAGTCATTTTTATGAGGATAAAAAGTTTTAAATCATTATATAAAAAAATAACTATTACAAAAAGAATAAAAAGTATCAATTAACTTATATGATCCATCTTCTTCTTTAAAAACATCATTAGAATATAATGAACCTCATTAATTTGCTTTCATTGTCGGTTATTGCAGTTAATATTAATAAAGAGTAGGCAGAATTTTCGGGAAAAAATTATTATAATAATAATAAAAATGATAAATGCTAGTTTTTATTCTACTCAGAATCAATTTGTGTTTTACTAATTAATAAAAAAAAATCAAAGTAAGAAAAATAATGTAATTGTTATCATGGATGAGAAGGAGGACGAGGAGGAGAGCTGGAGATGGAGAAATGATGCTCTATATTTACGTTTATTTTATTTATATCTAGAAAAAGTAAGAAAAATGTTGTAAAAAATTTCGAATTCCTTAGATAAAATTTTATCAATCCTCTCATCTTAATCCAAGAAGATAAAATCTTCTTGGATTAAGATGAGAAAATTGATTAAGGATGAGATGAAGGATGCGGAGAAAGCGAGATGGAAATTGAGAAAATGATGCTTGATATGCACGTTTCTTTTATTTATATCAAAGAATATCAACGAAAATATTGTAAAAGATTCGATTTTTCTTCATTAGATCAGATTTTAATAATTTAAATATAAAAATAATCATTGCTTAGTGAAGTTAAATGGATCATTTAATTCAATTGTTTCCTTTGCAGTGGTTGACTTTTAATCATGCATTTTGAAATTTAGAGATGCTAATGATGCAATAAATGAAAGTAGTTACTATGGTAACGTCTTTCGGATGACCACATTCGTGTCTAACAATCATTCCTAGTTTCCAAAGTTATTAAATTCGTTCAATAGGCATTGTTAAGTTCGATATTAATTGAAAGAGAGGGCTTTGCCCCCCAGTAGTTCGGAGTGAAAACGTGGAAAAATCCAACCTTTGATCCACAAAATTAATAATTATGTGGGACGATTTTCGATCCATAAATTTCGAAATTTAATAATGGAAGCTCCTTATTTTCCATCATGGTCGGCATCTCACTTGTTGCTTTCTTCTTTGAATAAATCGTATATCATTATTAGTTTGTCAGAGAATATTCGTTGCTGCAGTCAGACAGACAGACGTGTGTGATGAGAATATTGAAAAAGGTGAAGAAATATGCAGTCAACGTGGTCGGCACCATTTCATATTCCAATCACAGACAGGAAGAAAAACATAGTTCTATCAAAAGTGTGCAGGATATGACAACTGTCGCCATTTTATACTTCTGTGTGTATCTTGAGTGCTCCTGTTATCATTCTGTCCGTTAACTGTCCGTTCGTATGTCTCGAAAGAACTTCTTTATGAAGTTGGAAGATCGAGATGACGAAAAGGATAGTGTGAGTTCCGTAATGGAGAAGAAATATTAACTTGCTGCTGAGATAAAGTGATTTTTCTTCAAGAAAATTGGTTGAAAACTTTACTTTTTAAATCGCTTAATCTTTTTATTCTTCTTAAGAATTAGTTTTTATTTATTATAAGATTATCTGAACTCTTCTTCTACATCAATTTTATTTTTTATTAAGCACGTAGCGAGAGATTTAATATTAATAAATTTTATGGAGTTTACAGGAGATTACGTTCTGATTTTTTTAAGTAACATTCTCCCATATTTTAGCCAAATTTTATGTTAAAATATACAATTTACAGCTAGAAATTAAGGAATTTGATATTAATTTATGCTTTATTTCTTTAGTACTGTGTGTGATATTCACTGACATCATCAGCAATATTTTATCATCATTTATCTTCAGCATCTCTGTTGCTCATCTTCAGATTTATCTTTATTTATTTAGTATCCTTAACGACACGTTTATAACAATTTTGTTTTACTGTTTTCATCTTCATCGTCTTTTTTTCCATCATTATGTTTTCTCCTCTAAAATATCATCTTTATTTCTTCAAGATCATCTCTCTCTCTCTCGCTATTCTTAGCATCAATTTTATAACTTTTCCTCTANGACTTCATATTTTTATATATATCATTATTTCATAGAGGGAAAGGGCCTGTTATATGTTATACTGGTTGTGGCCCTAAGCTATAAGTTTATAATCTAACGCTAACTGATCATCTTATCATTTAGTAGTGATAAAAATCTTGTCATTTTACAGCTTAGGGTTGTGCCTTTGGGGAAGACCACCCTAAGCTGTAACTTAAGGTCACAACAAGTGTAAATTGGTTGCTAAAGATAAAGCACATTTTCAGCTTAATTTTTGTTTATTTTTCTCTTCCCAATTCCAGCTTTATCTTCAGGTCTAGGTGAAATAGCCAGAGCAACTGCATTAGTCGCAGGTTGTGAAGAGAACAATATCTTTTCACGACTATTGTATAAAGTTGCAGAAGCACAAAAGGAGACTGAAGAGTTACAACTTCAAGAGGCTGAAAGTGATTATGGAACGTTATACGAACTGATAAAAGATTATATTATCCTTTTAGATGTGGTCAAGGTAAGTAACGCGCTAAAAATATTAGGACAAAAGATGCTCTAGAACTTGTAAAGCTCTTTAATTTGGGTGCTTCGGTAATTTCAAGCGTGAATAAGAATGAATTTTATGTATTGAGAAACAATTAGAGGTTGGAAAAAATATATTCTCGCTGCTGGAAAATCAATAATATTCTTAGAAAAGTTCTAGTTTCACCTAAGTTTTATGAACCGGTAACGTGTTTGAAAAACTTATGACCTTATTGAGCTTTCTATAGCTACAAAACTAATAACCCGTTCATAACAGTAACATTAGTTTTATTTCTTCACATATAACACAAGAAAAATAATCTTCCAGATACAAAGAAAGACAAATCCTTCAAGAAGAAAGTATAGAAAATCTAGAAAAATAAAAATTTTAATTAATTTTACTACTACTTTTTCTACATTTAGAATAAATTTTCAACGTTTAAATGTATTAAAATATTCACTTTAGCTGTTATTTATATTTAAAAAAACGCTTTTAAAATATTTTAAAAACATCTACAGTATATGCAAAAGGCGAATTTTTCAAGTGTAACAAGCATAGAAAACTTAAAAACAAATAAAATTTAATTTTTCTTTATTTCAATTATTTATTTATAATATTTCGACGATCCCACGCGCTTCAAAAAATTCTTATCGCTGTCAAAATTTTAAAAAATTACTTTAAAATGTAGATACAAAAAGTCGAATTCTTCAAGAAGTAAAGAAAATGTAAAAAGTAAATAAAATTTAATTAATTTTATTGAATTTTCTACATTTTAATCGCTTCTTTTTGTTGTTTCGACTTAATTTTCAATGTTTAAATGTACTCTTCTAGCCGTTCTTCATATAAAAAAATGCGATGCTTTATAGCAAATTTTCTTATAATAAACACTATAAAAAAATAATAAATTATTATGTTTTTCTAGCAAATATTTTGGGAGCGATTGAAAACAGTTCATTTGATTAAATTAGACGAACAAAAATTGATAGATAAGGTAAAGAGGATGCACAAAGAGACTGATTACTACAAGCAAGAGTGCTTAAGAGATATCATTTTACAGGTAAGAATATGAAAAAAATAAAATAAATAAATAATTTAACGATTTTTAAGGAGTTTCATGTAAAATTTAATAAAAAATCTCAGTTAGAATCGAAAATATACAACAAAAAACAATCCTTAACCACATTATCCAAAGTAATCCGTGAAGAATTCGAGCACTTTGAACAAACAAGATTAGGAGAATTCGAATCCGTGATTAATAAAAGACTGGAATCATTTGTGGGAACTCATCAACAGGTAAAAGTTTTTATAATTTTTCATAATTGAAGCTTAAAAAATTTTTTTAAATTAAAATTCTTCTTGTCTAGATGATTAACTATTGGAAAGCATTGCTACCAGAGGAACAGGGAATTGATTAAGATTTTTTTTTCTACTCCGTAAAAATACTCAGCAGAAACACAAAACATTCAAGTTAAAAGATTTATAAAGTGTAAAAATACACGAAATATTCCAATATTTAATAATATAAACAAAAAAACCGATAAAATTTACTAATCAAACTAATGGCCAGATTCTCTTTTGGGCTACAATAAAGCTAATTAATTGACTGAAATATTAAGCAATTCATCTGGAGGTAGGCGATTAGGTCGCCATCTCGTGTTAAAAATTCATAATATATTATTAATTAATTGGCCCGATATGAATCAGGCTTTTCGTTTGATTCCGATATTTGTTGATAATTATCGAATATTGTATATTTTAGAGCGCTTTTTGTATGGTTCTTCTACAAAATGTTGGCATATTAGCTGTGCTTCTTGGTGTTGAAGCATAATTTGTATGCAAATATATGCATAAAAAGTAGCTCTTGCTGATACTAGATTTATAGACAAGCTAAACCAGATACAGTCGAACCTCTAATAACGTCCACCTCCCAACAACGACAAATTTTTATGTTCCCATCAGTGGTTCGACTGTATACAGCCTATATTTCTAAGAGGCCTTTCTAGCTAAACTAAATTATAATAAATACAAAATATTTAACCTTATTATGATTTAGTACAGCTAGAAAGACCATATATATAAATATCTTGTTTAGATTACATGCAAATCTCGTCAGTATATTAGAGCCTTAATATATACATTAGGACCATAGACACATTTAATATTTAATAACTCAGAAAGGGCCTGTATGAGTATTTGGATCTCATACGGAGTCTGATTTGAACATAAGCTGCAGCCTGTTAGGACTTCATATTTTTATATATATCATTATTTCATAGAGGGAAAGGGCCTGTTATATGTTATACTGGTTGTGGCCCTAAGCTATAAGTTTATAATCTAACGCTAACTGATCATCTTATCATTTAGTAGTGATAAAAATCTTGTCATTTTACAGCTTAGGGTTGTGCCTTTGGGGAAGACCACCCTAAGCTGTAACTTAAGGTCACAACAAGTGTAAATTGGTTGCTAAAGATAAAGCACATTTTCAGCTTAATTTTTGTTTATTTTTCTCTTCCCAATTCCAGCTTTATCTTCAGGTCTAGGTGAAATAGCCAGAGCAACTGCATTAGTCGCAGGTTGTGAAGAGAACAATATCTTTTCACGACTATTGTATAAAGTTGCAGAAGCACAAAAGGAGACTGAAGAGTTACAACTTCAAGAGGCTGAAAGTGATTATGGAACGTTATACGAACTGATAAAAGATTATATTATCCTTTTAGATGTGGTCAAGGTAAGTAACGCGCTAAAAATATTAGGACAAAAGATGCTCTAGAACTTGTAAAGCTCTTTAATTTGGGTGCTTCGGTAATTTCAAGCGTGAATAAGAATGAATTTTATGTATTGAGAAACAATTAGAGGTTGGAAAAAATATATTCTCGCTGCTGGAAAATCAATAATATTCTTAGAAAAGTTCTAGTTTCACCTAAGTTTTATGAACCGGTAACGTGTTTGAAAAACTTATGACCTTATTGAGCTTTCTATAGCTACAAAACTAATAACCCGTTCATAACAGTAACATTAGTTTTATTTCTTCACATATAACACAAGAAAAATAATCTTCCAGATACAAAGAAAGACAAATCCTTCAAGAAGAAAGTATAGAAAATCTAGAAAAATAAAAATTTTAATTAATTTTACTACTACTTTTTCTACATTTAGAATAAATTTTCAACGTTTAAATGTATTAAAATATTCACTTTAGCTGTTATTTATATTTAAAAAAACGCTTTTAAAATATTTTAAAAACATCTACAGTATATGCAAAAGGCGAATTTTTCAAGTGTAACAAGCATAGAAAACTTAAAAACAAATAAAATTTAATTTTTCTTTATTTCAATTATTTATTTATAATATTTCGACGATCCCACGCGCTTCAAAAAATTCTTATCGCTGTCAAAATTTTAAAAAATTACTTTAAAATGTAGATACAAAAAGTCGAATTCTTCAAGAAGTAAAGAAAATGTAAAAAGTAAATAAAATTTAATTAATTTTATTGAATTTTCTACATTTTAATCGCTTCTTTTTGTTGTTTCGACTTAATTTTCAATGTTTAAATGTACTCTTCTAGCCGTTCTTCATATAAAAAAATGCGATGCTTTATAGCAAATTTTCTTATAATAAACACTATAAAAAAATAATAAATTATTATGTTTTTCTAGCAAATATTTTGGGAGCGATTGAAAACAGTTCATTTGATTAAATTAGACGAACAAAAATTGATAGATAAGGTAAAGAGGATGCACAAAGAGACTGATTACTACAAGCAAGAGTGCTTAAGAGATATCATTTTACAGGTAAGAATATGAAAAAAATAAAATAAATAAATAATTTAACGATTTTTAAGGAGTTTCATGTAAAATTTAATAAAAAATCTCAGTTAGAATCGAAAATATACAACAAAAAACAATCCTTAACCACATTATCCAAAGTAATCCGTGAAGAATTCGAGCACTTTGAACAAACAAGATTAGGAGAATTCGAATCCGTGATTAATAAAAGACTGGAATCATTTGTGGGAACTCATCAACAGGTAAAAGTTTTTATAATTTTTCATAATTGAAGCTTAAAAAATTTTTTTAAATTAAAATTCTTCTTGTCTAGATGATTAACTATTGGAAAGCATTGCTACCAGAGGAACAGGGAATTGATTAAGATTTTTTTTTCTACTCCGTAAAAATACTCAGCAGAAACACAAAACATTCAAGTTAAAAGATTTATAAAGTGTAAAAATACACGAAATATTCCAATATTTAATAATATAAACAAAAAAACCGATAAAATTTACTAATCAAACTAATGGCCAGATTCTCTTTTGGGCTACAATAAAGCTAATTAATTGACTGAAATATTAAGCAATTCATCTGGAGGTAGGCGATTAGGTCGCCATCTCGTGTTAAAAATTCATAATATATTATTAATTAATTGGCCCGATATGAATCAGGCTTTTCGTTTGATTCCGATATTTGTTGATAATTATCGAANTACTTCTTTTTTTGCAGAAAAAACAAATTAACATCTGTATAAAATCTCTTCACAGTAAACGAATTTTTCTACACATTCCCGTCAATTTTTAATTATTTTCTTATATATATATACTTTTTAATTGGTATAAAAGTTCTTCAAGTTATAAACAAGATTTGGCAATTATAAATTGAGTTTTTTTGGTTTTCAGAGTACTTTCCTCGAAGCTTCCAACTCGAAGGCAGCTTAAGCAACAATATTTATACATAAATCTGTACACGATATGATTGTGAGGCAGGTGTGTTGTCTAGAAATCCGTTGTTCATCCTCATGTCGTCTCCAACAACACGTGAAGTTTCGGGAGGAATCGTCCACTTTGATCACCTTTAAAGACGTCTAACTAATTAAAAATATGTATTTTTAAGTTAAATATTTAATTAAATTTAAGGAATTTTATGTATAAACAACTCACTCGTGCTTCTTTAGCATCCTGATGATCCGCATCAGTTTGGAGAGAGGGATGAGAGTAAGAGGAGCGCATGAAAGGAAAGGAAAAAAAAATTGATAAAATGAGATTTATATAGAAAAATCCATTGAGGAAAATTAAATTAATGACAGATGCCAAGTGAATTATTAATAAAACGACACAAATCTATTCGGGAATGGGACTATTAAACATGTGATATCTTCCAAACTGAATCACGTATGTCATACAGGCAATTAGTGAGGAAACGATCGTTAGGTTGACCGTGAGAGAAAACAGATGGACTGTCATGTATCATCACCATCCCAACAGATGTAGCAGACATAACAGATGAAATATGGAAATCCATACGATTACTAAAACCTCAATTTATAGAGTGTATCTGCCTTTTATCCTCTATCATTCTATTAAGAAGAGCTTATGATGAGATTCTGACAAACTTATTACAAGGGATTCATAGGGATGAACTATAGATAAATCTTTCACGGGGAGTCGATTTTGCATAAACTAGTTAACAGCATCCCTCCTCATCTATGCAGTTTCGAAAGAAATCCAGCCTTTTGGGGTCATTTTAACGTTATAAAATCTTACGTAAAGATAAATTAAATGATGAAAAAAGTATACTTACGTTATAGACATGGCTCCCTGATGGTGATGATGAACAGCGATAAAGTGCAGCGAGGACAGAGCTGTGACTTCTTTTTTTCTAGATAACGATGCATCCGAATAACATTGCAAAGTCTGGTAAACACTGGGAAGAAAAAAGATCGAATTAAATCAAAGTTTAAGATTTTCGGGAGACGTTTTAAGAGTTTTTAACACTGTTTTTACCTTCTATTTGCGGCCCTTTATGAGTTTTGGCCGCGATAACTTTTGTTTAATTATCTGGAAGACTATACGACTGCCATTTTTTCGATTTGGACATCTCGACGATCGAACGCTTTATTATTACATCATCTGGAAATAAATCTCCATTATGCAGCATCCACAAAGAATACAAAGAAACTGGATAATGGAGAAGAGATGAATTACAATTTTTTTTCCATTCTTACCTGCTTTACAAGGCACATAACTAAGGACGGTGATAGCTTTCTGGTATCTGCAGCTGAACAACCTCATTTGGCACTCGGAACCATAAGTTACACCATCCGATCCGCATACTGGATTTGGAGATTCCTCGGATGTACACTTAATATCGCATACACACTGAGCACGACCCTTTTTTTCTCGACATATCGCTTCGTGACTGCACTTTAACTGATCACACGATCCAGAAACTGGTCTAGCAACAGACTCTACAAGAAAAAAAAATTAAATTATATATATAATTGCTCCTCAATTCAGTGATTTTATTGAAAATAAGATAAGATTCTCTTTAAGTTTTGTTAAAGAAGAGAATCTTTTACAGTAAATACACATGTCGAGATCACACAAGAGCAGAAAGTAAACATAATTCTCCATTGTGAGATACAAAAGAAGCTTCCTTCTCGCTCCAACAGAGAAAATAAACATTCTTCTTCTTCTCCTTGTTTAAAAAAATGAGCAAATATTAATATATTATTCTTCTTATGCACAAAACATAGAAAGCTTTATAAATATAGAACAGAGAAATTAATCAATAAAACTATTCAGAAAAAGTATATACATCTTCAAATGAAATTCAATCGATCATTTGGTAAAGTTAGAAAACGTTCGGATGCTTTTTTAGAAAAAAAGGACATCATTCTTGTATTTTTTTATAGATTTTATTTTAGTTTTTTTCTTGAATAATTGCCTGAAAGAATGAATTATGGCTTCCCTCCTCTTTTGGTATTAATTTGTTCCACAACCAAGAGTTATTCCTCATTCGCCTTTCATAATTCAAAGAACTCTTTAACAAACATCGAAAAATTTACTATTCGTTGGATAAGGAAGGAAGAGGAAGAGGAGGAGGAAAAAAAATGATGCGATGGAAATTAATTTATGGCTATATACTGTACTTTCGAGAGAAACCTTTGGTTTAGCTTTTGGAATGTAAAAATATTTGAAAAAGTTGAAAGTTTTTTATCAACTGAATTTTCGCATTTTTATCAAACTGAATGTTGGCATTTTAATCAATTGATAAAGAATATTATTCTTTATTTTATTTTTTATACAACTAAAAGCATTTTATCAACCGCCTCTAAACATTTTTAGCAACTGAATAAAACTACATGCTTTATCTAACNTAAGTTTTTATATATACTTGCTAAACATTATCAATATTTTCTTAAGCACATTATTTAGCATCACACCAATATTTTATTTAATATCTTATCCATCTTCAGTATCATCTTTTCAACTCTTCAACATCACTCTTCAGAATCTTTTAAAGTTATATTTTCCTACTTTCCAGAAAAAATAATTTAAAAATTTTAAAAATTCCACATTTTTTCTTCTCTTAAGCATCACTTAAACTCTTAAACTTTTATAAAATACATCAGAGAATAAAAGCAAACATAGGATTTTCCAAAGTTTAAGTTGCTGATGCATATTCATCATCTGTTCTTTTTTCTTTGCTCTGTACTCATCAATTCTAAAGAAGTAGCATTTTCTAGACAGATGTACAAACAATTTATTAAATTATTATCAAAAGATAAATATCTGTTACTATTTAATTGAGCGAGGAAATAATAGTAATTAAAAAGTTATCTAGGGTTTTAAACAATATTTGTTAAGATTGCGATTAGCTGTTTAATGAACTTAATGCCAACTTGGGGGCAATTTAAATTCGCTATAGAATGAATGGCTACATAAGATAAGAGAAAACGATAAATTTTAAACTAAACGGGATGATGTTACTTGTATAAACTAATAGAATCGGACCAATTTGCATGAATTTGAATGCGTTTACAATAGTTTACAATATTAACCCATGTTGCAAATGTACTAGATAAGCAATTAGAGTAACTCTTGTAGTATATTCTGAATATTATTAGGATAAATTCGATTCCTCCTGAAGGACCTTCAACTTAGAAGAAAGTATTAAGTACAAATTTTAACATTTTTCTAACCTTTTTATGTATGCAAATACGAGATATTCTTCTACAAATTTTTTTAATATATAAATATATTTTAAAATCAAATAAGTAGTTTAAAATTACAAAATTTTCGATGGTAGTGTAACCAATTGAAATCCCAATACCACCTGAGCCGAGATGCTTGTGTGCAGACGTGCAGTTAAACAAGAATTTATCGATTATGGTTATGGTAAGAGTAAACTTTCTGCATGCAAAATTCTATTAATATGCAGTTACAGATAAAAAATTCATTGGTTTGTATTGATCCGAATCCCTCATGAATCTTTCAGTAAACATTCAAAATATGCAAATGAGATTTTGAGTTATTAATCTCTTTACTACTAAGTCACCAATTAAAAATTGTATTGTGACTCTCCATGACATCACGCAATGATCATACGGTGCCATATCACGAATTGTATTTTGAATTGTATCTTTAAAAATAATATACAAATTTATAGAATTAAAATGCACGATACATACTTTAATTAAGTATAATTTAGCGTGGTAAGGAATTATTTAAGCCAATGCCATTTTATCCAATGGTCAAGATGAAGGATGCTGCATGTATAATTGCTGTTTTTAAATTAATTAAGCAATCCAATCGTTAGGTTATTTGTTAAAGAAATTAAACGTTAAGTATAGAACTCAAAGAAATAAATATTAATATAAAAATAATCAATTATTACTGCTGTAATTGGTTGCGAAATGCAGTTTTCTCCGACTTGTTGCAGGGTAATTTCCCTAGGGGACTTTGGATAACTCTTCATTATCGCTTGCGTTGGCAAGAATTTCTCTAACGTTTACAAACCCGTACTACAAAATTACGATTACGTCAACGCGACAATTTAACCGAAGCTCATTTTCATCTCGCTCTCTCTCCCTTTCTCCTACTATCTAACAAAACTTAATTATGTTAGTCTGGAGACCCCAACGTTCGGTTTGCTATTTATCGCCCATTGATGCTATTATTTGCAAGGACATTATTAGCATTTTACTATCTCTCGAGGCTACACAACGAGTTTAATTTGATATAATAGCTTCACTGTATATAATTTTTCTCCATTAAATAATTAACTTTGTTTATTATCATCTTTACTGATAATTTATCCCCTATGGTTGTGTTTAGAGTTTTATACGTTTGCACGCTTATAAATGTATAATTTGCAGTTGTAAGCGTGTAAAGATGCCTTTTTCTATTCAATTTTTGTCGGAATTTTGTTACTAAATACTCGTTTTAACAGAGCAAAGAGCAGTTTACTGATAAACGTACCCCGTACTTCGCTCCTACACTAGCAACCAATAAATGAATCTAACCTTTCTCCGGGCTATATTTATTTAAATTTTCTGATCTTAACAAAGTTATGACAATCAGCTACACGTTTATATTATGTTCCTTTAACAGGATTTTATCTCTTATTGCCATAGAAGCGGCAAAACGGATCGGAATTCGATCGCTCCTCGTCATCCGCAGCATCGAAAAATGGCAATTAAGAAGTCATTAATTAGTTTTTTAAAGTTAAATTTTCAAGTTTTATCCATTTATTCCGGATATTTTTTTTAAAAAAGGAAGAAGAAGAAGAAGTTAGATATGTAGAATTTTTATATTGTGATAGATACACATTCCATTTGCTCCGGCGCTTCTCTTTACAGAATACCAAAAAGATCCAACGATAATCGAGGATCATTGAAACGTGACGTTATAGTCGAACGTCACGTAACGTTAACAGTGTGAACTAACGTCACACAGCGTGTCTTCACACACAAAATTTTACGTTGCTTTTAAATATCTCTCTTTTGAAGAAGTGGATAGCGTGAAAGCAATATTTTCTAACGTGTCAGTTCGTTCTCTGTAAAATTGTCTCTGACAGACGAATAAAAATAAGGGGAGAATAAACTAAAATAAAATAAAATAAAGAAATATTTATATATCATCTTCGATTCTCTTCTAACATTGGACAAGATCCAATTTCGATATCAGATTTTTCAGATACTTTTAATGCATTATGTAACTTGTTCCTCCTTAAGAGCATCTCCTAACTTTAGTGGTTTTAATGTAGGCCATTGCAATACTTGTACTAAATACAGGCTTCAGTTTTCTTAGAATTTTAAAATTTTACAATCTACATAAAAAATTTTAAACTTACACAAGCATAAAAATGCAAATTTTTTCCACCCAAAAATCCACTTTAAACACATAAGATAAATAGGTAAATTGTTGATACTGAGCTAAAAATAGCAATTTTTAAGGCGGATACAACCCTTTAGAACGTTAGAAAACGTAATAATTATTCTTCTAAATATATAATTATCGAGTTTTATGAAGTAGCTTCTTAATATTTCCCTCTATTCATGTCATTAATCAATATTTTTCTTCTCTTGTTTTCATCGTCTTCTTTATATCAAAGCTGTGTTATGCATTACTGAGTAAGTCAACATGTTATTCTTTCATATTTCTTTTTTTTAGAAATTTATCATAGTATTTGCTTTGCTTTCTTTGATAACATATCAATGTAGTTGTCATTCGCACTAGTTTATAAAATCTATTGCAACAATCAATTCTGAAACTAGAAGAGATCTTCAGCATCTTCCAACGTCTTCCATCACTTGACGGATGTCTATGCATTAGAATCTCATGTTTCTTATAAGAATTCCTCAGAAATTAGAATTTAAAAAGTGAAAGTTAGATTTATAATATGAGAATGGGAATTTTTTTTTTCCTTCCTCTCCTTCCTCCTGATTTTTTAAAGGAGGAAAATATGATCTCGTAAATACTTTCCCTTTCTACTAAAGTTATAAAAATAAGTTTAAATCTGAATTTTATCTAATATAACTACGTAATTATTTATACATTGAATGTGTTTTTTATATTTATTCTTTTAAAATGTAAAAGTTTTTCTTTATTTTGAAAGGAAAATGTAAGTAAAATTTGTATTTTTTTCGGCAATTATGAAGGGTGTAAGCTGGTATGCTGTGGAGATGGATTCTTAAAAATTTAAAGAAATATTCTGTAAGAAATTCTCCAGAAATGTTACATAAATCCCTAAAGGATTCGCTTTCCAGAAATCCCTAAAAACATTTTACGGAAAGATGGAATTTTCTTAAGTTCTCCAATAGAGATATCCCTTAAAAAATTCTTTTTAAGTTAACCTAGGTGTATTCTCTTTTGAGAAATCTCTAAAAATAATTACAGTATAGGGAAAGTTTCTTAAATTCCTTAATAGAAATCCCTAAAAATCAATTTTTTAAGATTCTTTAATAGGGGAAGAACAGAATAATTTCCTTGGATTTCGTTGAATTCGTTAAATCCCTAATAATTCCTAAAATTGAGTTAACCTAGAAAAATTCTATCTTGAAAAAATCTCTGAAAATAATTACAGAGTAGGGAAAATTTAAAAATTTTTTAAATAAAAATTCCTGAAAACCTTTTCTTAACTGTTTCTTAATAGGAAACTTTACTTTAAAGAATTTAAGGAAACAATTATTTCCTTAAATTCTTTAAATTCCCCAATTCCCTAAAAATTTCAATTTTGAATTAATCTAGAAGTATTTCTTAGAAACGTTTAGAATAATAGGCGAGGAAATTCCTTAATAAAAATCCCTGAAAATCGTTTTTTTAAAGATTTCTCATACAGAAACTATGAGATAAAGTATTCTCCTTAAATCTCTTCACGAGATAAATCCCTAAAAATCCGAAAATTCCTTAACTTGTTTAAGAGATAAATCCATACAGGAATTTCTTTTCGAGAATTTTCGAAAGAAAAACTATGAAATAGGGATATTTCCCTAAATTTCTTATATAAAAACTCCTGAAAAGGAAATTCTAACTAAATAATTCTTCAAATTTCCAACAGCATTCACACAAAACATCCCTAAAAAACTTTAAAATGATTTTTTTTCCTCTAGGGAATTTTCTTATTTAATAATTTTCTCATACATATAATTTCGTATTTACTTAATCATTGATAAATTAGCCTTAAAGAAAAACAAATTTACATTATTTCTTAAAATTCCTTTTCTAAGAGCAAATTAACTAAATTCATATTCGGTAATTCCCTAGCTGAGAATTAAATTCGATAATTTCCTAAAAGGGAATTTATTTTCCATAATTAAGAAAAATATTTAAAAGAAAATGATAGGAAAATACCCTGTTAAGGTAATTTAAGGAAAATTATGGGGAATTAGAGTAAAATTTCTTTAAAAGAAATTAATTTTCTTAAGGTGTTAATATGATAATTAAGAATATTTTGTGAAATTTTAAAGTGAAAGTTCTAATTTATTAAGGGAAAATAGATTTTTAAAAAATCCCTAAAAACTTATAAAATATTTTATTTAAACTTTATTTAGAATAATTTTATGACGTTAAATAATTCAATATTTTAAAAATAAGAATACAGTCGACTCGCCAATAACGACCACCTCCTAACAACGGCCATTTTTTAATGTTTTTGTCAATGGCCGTTGTTCAGAGGTTTGACTGTCATACGTATATTTTAATGTAGAAAAAAATGTTGCTTAAAATATTCTTAAATGCAAAAAATTCTGGAATAGTTTTAAGATATTTTTTAATTTAAAATAAATTTTTTTTAAAAATTCTTATATTAATCACTATTATTATTATACAGTCAAACCTCTGAACAACGGCCAATAACGGGAATATAATAAAATCGTTATTGTTGGAAGTGGCCGTAGTTTGGAGGTTATTTTGTATGATTTTCTCCACGTGTCTAACATCTAAACAGTGGCCATTGTTACATCGCCCACGTGTTGCTTTGTCTTATGCTATCAAACCATATTTTCTCTTAATTATAACTTATTATAAATATATTTTAAACGGTTTTACTCTTCAATTAAATGGTTTAAACTGTATTTAACTGTAATTACCATCCTTTTTTTTCTTTAAAAATCCCCTTTTAAAGCGAAAGCACATTTTAAATTCGAGATATTTCTTAAATCGAGGTATTATTTGCCACTACAATTGTCTGTATGTAATGAAAGTTTTATAATATTTTATATTTTTTTACTTAATTATACTTTTTACTTTGAAATAAATTTCTTCAAAGTACATGTACTTCGAATAATTACCTAAATTTTTCCTAAAATTCCTTCCGAAAGTGAAATTTGGGGGTTAAAAGCAATGCTGTACAGCACGGGTGTCCAACCTTTTTGATTCTCTGGGCCACATTGGAAGATGTCATGGAGTTTTGGGCCACAAGTATATTATATATACTTGTGATCCAATCATTAAATATACAAGTATATTTAAGGATTAACATGTGATAAACAGATTATAATGCGAACCAAAATTTTGGCAAAACGCTGAATAATGCAAATTTTTGTAGGACATAGAAAAGAATTTCATAATTCGGACTGTCAGTTTTCAAGCAGAATTGCTTATGGAAGAAATACATTTGATGGTTTAGTAATCACGAAAGAGAATATTAATAAGTATTAAATATTTATCACGAAAAAGGATATTTTAAAGAATTATTTCTACAGACACTTTCAATTTTTACTTAGAAATAGATAAATTCATTTATTATAAAGGAGACAAACAAAAATTTACTTGAAAAACACAAATATTTGTTTTATTTGGGTCTCTAATTAATAAAAAAAAATAACAAAACACATTTTAAAGTGCATTTTTATTCGACTAATATATTTATAAATAATATGTAGCCCAAAAAACAGCCAATGCGACGAATGATATTTTTTACGCTAAACTAAAAAAGGGTAGTCAAATTTGGCGCAAAGTAGCCAAATCTTGCAAAGCTGGAAGGAATACTAAATAAAGCTGGAGTTGAGACTCAAATGATTATAGACCCAAATTCGGGAGAAAGGTGAGAAAGACCAAAAGATATAAAAAAGTGAGAAAGGTTGGAAAATTAAGGATCACTATTTCCATAACAGAAGGTCTATTTAACTTTTCTCATTACTTTTTATCTTTTGGCCTTTCTGTCCTTTCCCCGAATTTGGGTCTATAATCATTTGAGTCACAACTCCAGCTTTATTTAGTATTTCTTCCTCATTTACACATTTTTAAGTACAGTCGACCCCCCTATAATTACGGTCCCTATAATTACGATTCCTATAAAACTACGAAAAAATATACGTATTTTGGAAATGTTGAGTCGAATTAGTGTAGAATCGATTAATTTTATGGAAGAAAACCTTTCAATCAGCCGTAGTCCGTAAATTTGACACGTGTTGGGCTGTGATTAAAACGACTTGTAAGAAATCGGATTCCTAATAAATTGGAACGTATCTATATCTTATAGGGGGGTCGACTGTAT